>NW_024883545.1:0-67633 GCF_019059575.1 Amphibalanus amphitrite
GCATCGGCATGCCGACGTCGGCCCGACGTTGGTCCAACCTCGGCACGACGTCGGCTGGATGTCGGATATGCCCTCATGTTCCGACGTCCAGCCGAGTCCATCCGACGTCGGGCCGACGTCGGACCGAGATCAATTGCTGAGGTCCAGCCGACGTCGGGCCGACGTTCGGACCGACATCGGCCGCTGTTTTGACCGTTAAAATAATATAAAATACATGTTTCATGTTTCATAAAGAGCTTCTGTATTCAAAATATCCTCAGGAAACTCAAATCTTCCTCCACGCCGCAACCCCCTGATCCGGACTGGACGGGAAACTTTATCCCATTCCCATTTGGGATTGCCCTAGCCGAGCTCGCCCGTAAGCCGGGTGCGGTGAGTGCTTGGGGGCTGCTCGGCCTATCCTTTGGTCAGGCTCAGCCCCGGCAACTCACCAGGGCCGGGCCCAGTTCATATAAAAGGCCAGTCGGCAAGTGTCACTTTGCCAAAGTGCCACTTATCAAAGGGTCACTGTAAGCAGGAACTGTATTTCCACTGCCGCGGTCGGCACCTGCACACCGAACGACGCGCAAACCCGATCCTCCCCTCCGCCTGACCCCCACTGCCCGGCGGCCGCTGCAGATGGCCTTCGCCGCTGCCGGCCGCCGGCACATCCGAACTTTGACCCGCCTGCGCGCGCGCCAACATGAGCGAGCCGGCGAAACAGATCAGCGCTGCCAGTACACAGTACAACACAGTACAGACACTTTGGGAAACGTTGGTGCAGGTGTGTAAGAGTGGCTATATGAATCCATTGTGGGGTCGCCCTTTCCAATAAGTGTCACGTAACAGCAATGGGACCAGGGACTCTACATATATGAACTGGACCCAGGGTGCTCGCCAAGAAGACCAATGTCTCCATCCTATGATCCTTCCGGGTCTGAAATGGTCTTGTCAGACCGAAAGGGCATAACCCAACAAAACAAACCAAATTTGTTAGCTGGCTGCGTGGTGTAGTGGTTAGCGCACTAACCTCGCGTTCGAATGACACGGGGTTCGAATCCTATCGCCGGCTGATGCTTTTGGCGTGTTGTCCCAGTAAACATGCCGACGTCGGCGACTGGGGGGCTCGAATCCCGCCGCCGGTTGATATTTTTGGCGCGTTGCCCCAATAAACATGCCGACGTCGGCCCCGTCGGTCCAACGACAAACGATCTCGTCAACCTCGGCAAACGATCTCGGCCCGACGTCGGCTCGACGTCGGCTGGACTTCGGCTGGACGTCGGAACATGCGGGCATATCCGACGTCCAGCCGATGTCGGGCCGAGGTTGAACCGACGTTGGGCCGACGTCGGGCCGAGCCTCGGCCCGACGTCGGGCCGACGTCGGCATGTTTACTGGGCTATTACCACGATGTGGTTAGCCAGATGCTTTTCTTCAACGCTCCCTTTTGGCTCAGACACGTCGCTAAACGTGGCACCCGTAGCAAACGTGTCAAACGTGACAAAACTTCACAGTCCCTACGAACCCTCATCAGCACTCCTTGGCTTGGTGTGTGACCCGTGCCCTTTGGGCGAGACAGCCGCCAGCCTATACCGCGCGCCGCGCGGCGCACCCCTCCTTGGCGGGCGGGGGAGCGCACCACGCGCTCCCCGCCCACACCCCTCCCTCCTTCCCGAGGTCGTGTCACGAAGGTTCGGGATTACGCTACTATCAGCCACTGCGTAGCTGCCGCCCAGCGCATGGGAATGCGTGGTTTGGTCCGGATTCAGCCAACTACCGGCTCGCGACACCAGCGCCGCGTGGTGGCGAGGGGACATTCTTTTTAGACATACTATACTGTCGAACTGGCTGCGCCGGCGGCGGCGGCGGTGGCGGCGGTGGCGGCGGCGGCGGCGGCGGCTGCGGCGGTGGCTGCTGCGGCGGTGGCTGCTGCGGCGGTGGCTGCTGCGGGGGCGGTGGCGGAAGCGGCGGCTGCTGCGTCGGTGGCGGCGGCGGCTGCAGTGGTGGCGGGGGCGGCTGCGGTGGGGGCGGCGGCGGCGGTGGCCGGGGCCGGAGGTGGGATATGCGCAGAGACAAAATTCAAAATTTTCAGTTCGCTCACTTCTGAGAAAAGCTGGCTTATTTGTGGCGTTAGTCGCCTGACCCCGCTGCCTTTCCCTTGGTGCACCTACCTCTTCTGCATTATTGCCATCCAATCTCCCCCCCCCCCCACGAGCAAACAGTGTTCAATAGAAGAACAGAGATAATGACTACCCTACATATTGCATCAATGAACTGTAGGGGCCTTTCAAGCACGCAAAAGAGAAGAGATGTCCTCAATTACCTGAAAACTACTAGCTATGACATTACACTGTTACAAGACACCCATGTCACATCAAGATCAATCCAATATTTCAATCAACTCTGGTCTGGAAAATGCTTTCATGCCTGCAAATCGTCTGTAAGCAGGGGAACCGCTGACCGCAATACTTTTTAAGCAAGGTTTACAATTTGATATAATTGATGAAAAATACGGTGAAGATGGGAACCTTGTGGCAATTGTGTGTAAAATCGAGTCCGACTTATACACACTGCTCAGTATCTATGGACCAAACGATGATTCACCCTCTTTTTACCGTGATCTAGATGAAATGCTGGATGGTTTTCCCCACGACAATATTATCATAGGAGGCGACTTCAATTTTGTGATCAATCGTACATTAGACTCCAACTATATGCATGAACATAACACACAAGCCAAAAGGATATTCATAGACGCTACACAAAAATATGAGCTTATAGATGCTTGGCGACACCAACACCCAGATGTAAAAGAATACGCCTGGATGAGACGAAATCCTGTTAAGTACGGGAGAATAGATATGTTTTTTTTTTTGTAAGTGAACACTTAATAAATCAACTAAAAAGTACGGAAATTTTAGCTGGTTAGAGAACCGACCATAACAAAATAACCCTTTCACTGACTACGACGAATGAGCCACGTGGACCAGGCATTTGGAAATTTAACGATTCCTTGCTAGAAGAGGACGAATACTTGAACATTGTTAGATCTTGTATTTGTAAAACTGTTCAACAATTATGCAGTTCCAATATATACGAATGCATGTTTATCTAACCCCTTAACCCGCGCCCTGGTGGGGTCTGTTTATAACGCGACCTGGTGGGGGGGGGGCTATTTTTTGCCCCCCCCCCTCATATCTCCGAAACTACTGAACGGATCCGCAAAATTCAAACGGCGTTCGAAAGGCCTGTCAAATTTGTTGAAGGGAACCAAATTTCATTGACCTCGAGGTCACTGATGACGTCACGGGTCAGGTCAAAGATGAAATGTTTCACCGTTCACGGGTCTGCTAGGGAATGCGCTATAACACCGAGGAAAACGCATTTTGTCGATAATCAGCGATAGGGCGTCAGTTGCCTGGTAGATATGTTGCTATTAGAGGTCACTGACAATACCAGGTCAGGTCACAGGTCAGGTCACCAAGGGTCACAGGTCAGGTCACATGAGCCCAACTTTACTAAGGTTGTGTGATGCATGTTTTATGGCCAATTTTTCATTTCCAACTCAATGGTGTTGGTTATAAGACTATCAGGTACGGCTTAGGTCACTTTCTGGTGAAGTTCAGGTCAAGGTCAGGTCAAGGTCAGGCCAAAAGAGGTCAAATTTTAAAGTTGATAGTTTTGCATAAAATGGGTATTGATTCGATGCAGCTCGTCACGGGGAGTCTAATGGTGGTCTTTGTTTGGCGCTACGGGGTCTAGAATTGCTAAAAATTGAGTTTAAAAATTTGACGTCATCAATTTTGAACAGTTTTTTCGCTATAACTTCGCCAAAAAAAGAGGTATCAATCTCAAATTTGGTATGTGGATGGAAGGCGGTAAGGACTATCACATATATTCCGGTTTTTGCGAAATTCAAAAAACTTTTTGGATTTTTCTGGTATTATATCCAAAAAAAATTATTTTTTGATTTTTGGGGGTCCACATCCAAAAATTTCAAAAATCCGAGATAACTGTTTTGTAGCCCTGTTGATTCTACAGCTTTTATATCCTTATCATTTTTCTGTATTTGCAAAGCTATAGGCCTGGCAGCTCTTCCCGCGAAACCCTTTTTTGGGTCGAAAACGGCAGAACATGACGTCACTCTGACGTCATTTCCGGCCAACCTATCATAGCCTTTGGAAAAATTTTAGTAACAATGTGTAAAATTGATGTCCGGGAGGGTACTGAAAGTTTGGTGACGATCGGCGCAGCGGTTCTGGAGATATATCGAAAAGTCTGGAGGGGGGGGGGGCAAAAAATAGCCCCCCCCCCCCACCAGGTCGCGGGTTCAAGGGACTATCCCACCTTCTAAAATGTTGTTAAAACCAGTTAAATTGTGCCCGACTTTATAGATTGGATGACCAGGAACACGGTTCTGGCATTTATTCTTCATTAAACCATTAGAGCCGAAAACTTTTTTTGTCGACTTTCACTGCGATTTTAACATATGTTTGTCAGGCACCCTTTAGGAGAATACATGTGCATTTTTAGCCAGATCACGAAACCGGAAGTGTACGTTTCCGGTCTGGCAGCTTTTGCTGCCAAGCGTATCTTACATAGTCAAAAATGGAGTGGTTTGTCACATTTCAAAGCACAAACATATCAAAACCGCGAGGAAATGATCTTTCGATACCAACAACCTTTGCCACAGAGTGTCTCCTGTTGGTGCATGTACAATTTTCACGAACTATTTTATTTACGTACCAGATATGATCTTAAATATGTGTAATTGTTCGAAATTCCATTCGACCGTAGCCTGCAAATAACGACCGTTGAGCCAATAATTCTCAAGTATAATGAACTCAAAATCCAGACCTCAGCTAACAGTTCAGCTCGTTCTGAGAGATCATGTTATTTCTCTCATTATTTCAGCTCACACGCGCTTCCCCTCCCCACAACATCTTATATAGGATGCGACGAAGGTTTTGATGACTTCCGTCGACCGTTTACTCGTATTTAAAGCAGCTTGGCGTGTTTCCAATGTGCTCCTAAATATCGCGTTCCTTTCAACGCATTGTGTCCCTGAGTCTTTCTCTGAAGCGGAGATTATCTGAAAAGCTGACCTTTACCAATGGGGGTCACTGGCATGGGTAATTGTTTAACCATTGAACGGCGCATTTACTGAACGTCTAAGCATGACGGTTTAGCTTTACAGTTGAGAG
Source organism: Amphibalanus amphitrite (assembly GCF_019059575.1). NCBI lineage: Eukaryota > Metazoa > Arthropoda > Thecostraca > Balanomorpha > Balanidae > Amphibalanus > Amphibalanus amphitrite. The sequence continues at coordinate 5,184 of NW_024883545.1, forward strand.
GTTCGTAGTTGCGCTGTTGGCATGCTCCAAGCTGGCAAGTGGCAACACATGGAAGGACGCTGCCTCACACTTCTAAGCCCCCGTTTTCACCAACAAGCGCTGGTGGAAGAAGTTTAGGGACAAGTAGCGTCACGCATAAGCCCCAACCAGCATGGTCCTCCTGCGTCTCAACCGTCGCCAAGATTGTCATGAAGAAAGCACCTGGGAAGTCTGACCATTTTGCGGAGAATCTGAATTCTTATTCATAATGATCACTCGGATAATGTTGTCCATTGATAAGGGAGGAACGCCCTTGGACTGAAGGCGCTTGACTATTGGTGCGGCCAAAATAACGAAAATCAGCAAGCCCAGAGCCCTCAGATTTGCACGAAACGGAGAATCTGGCCGGTAGAAGAGTGGAAACGGAGTAGGTATGTAGAAGCGGGTCTAGTTCGGCGACGAGTCTCCGTTTCAATGGTTTCACCACACGGACCCCCAAAACGAGCATGGGCTGAAAACGCGGCCCAAGTTCCGACAGACTTCTGCGAAAAATTCTCGCCGCAATGGTATGTCGAACGATCACGATGTCCTAGCAGGGCCTGAGCTGAACCAGCTGGACGTGATCTAGCAAAAGACGAAGTCGATCCCGACTACTACCTAGAAAACATACTGAAAAAGCATGCATTTGACATTAAAAGACCACTACCCCGTGCTCCAACGGCGCATGGTGTCCTGCAGGTCGGACAGCATTTTCATGCTGGACGGTAGGTACTCCATCTCATCGATCTTCCGGAACTAGGCGGTGCCAGGACCATCTGTCCGATATCTGGGGGAAGGACACTTGGCTAGGGAACAGTCCTGGCCTAACTACAATCGAATTATTTTGGAGGATAGTGCAGCAGGAGCTGGACATATGCAAACTTTCCGGCGACCTCGGACAGCTCGAAAGGGCGCTCAAGTCCCAGGCGCCCCTTTTTCACATGGAGGACGTCCCTTTAAGCTTTATAGGCACCTCTCTTTCCCATGTAAGCGCCCATTTGGTCATCAAAGGCGCCCCTGTAGGTCTCAGAGGCGCCCCTCTTTCTTGTGCAATGCGCCTCTTTTTCATATGCAATGCGCCCCTCTTTCGCATAAAGGTGCCCTATGGACATTGCATGCACCCCTATAGACCTTACAGGTGTCCCTCTTTCTCGTAGAGGCGCCCCATTGGGCTTCATAGGCGCCCCTCTTCGGCATGCAGGCGCCCCTCTTTCGTGCAGATGCGCCATTATGGCCATGACCTTCGTAGGCGCCCCTCTTTTGCACGGGGGGCGGGAGCGGGGCGGGGGGGCGGGGGCGACCCCATAGTTAGGCCTCAAATGCGCCCCAACAGGCCTAGCAGGCGCCCCTCTTCCCGTTCATCTATAGAGCCACGGCACCACCTTCCCTTAGGCGACGGCGCGCCCCTTGAGGGATGGCGCCTCTGATGACAGTTTGTCCGCACCACTCCGTTCAACGTCCCTGCTTTAGCAATGGCGGAATACATTACACGCCTGGTAGTGTGTTGGTATGCAATGTTCTGCAGACAAGAATAAATAGCAGAAACCCTGGTAATGACCATTTTTGGAAAGGCAAAGAACTGGGGCATTACACTATGAGCCATAAAGCCAGACATTGTTGCTCACTTACGAATGGCATAGCAAAAAGGACGTAACTGCTCCATTTTTGACTACGTAGGTAAGATACGGTTGGCAGCTTTTGCTGCCACTTAAATATAACGCACGATTGGCGATGCTTAGAGAAATTCATGTCGCACCTAAGCTCTTCCCATTGATAATCACATATTTCTTTACAATAATCAATAATAAAAAGGTAACATTTATTCACACCACCTTCGCAACTGACTTCTTTGGTGTCCGCCACACGGCCGCCATCGCGCGCCCCTCGCACCCCCGCGATAAATTGTTTATTTCTCAACCCATTCGCTTTCTCGATCAATAATTCGGAGCGCACATGACGTGCATTGTTTTGGTCTTCCGTTCGGGTGAGAACTTTGAAAGTTCACCGCAACGTTTAGGAATGCGGCGCTATTTTGCCCTGTGGCAGCAAAAGCTGCCAAGCGTAGGGTAAGGTGCCTAATTAGCGACCCTTTCCGATTTGCGACCTACCTCCCTACAGAAAAACTGGCAGGATAAAACGGGGTAAAAACATCGTCAAAAGGTCAGCCATACTTTGGTTATCAAATTAAATTATTTTCCGGTCGTCGATGTTTCTGGTGGGACGTTTCAGGTGAGTTTAAATGAAAATAACGAGTTTCTTATCCAAAACGTGTGTGTTTGGGCCCTCTCTGATGAAAAGCGATGCACATTAGGATGATGCACCTTTTTTATTCTGAATTGACATTCCTTTTTCAATTGATTGCCGTTTTCCCATAGTGAATCGCTCAACTGTGCACAGCATGGCGGTTAAAAATGTGTCGCAACTCATATTTCCTATTTGCGCCTGACATGGTCGCAAATAGCTCAAGAAGGGAAAGAAAGGGGAAAGAGAGAAATGAAAATGAGGTGTTGCTGAAGCTTGCAATGTGTGGCAGGGGATGCCAAATGTCGTCACCGACTGCAGGGGTGCCGAATTCAGCGCGAACCTCGAATATCATACGAGATAGCCCGCAAAATTTGGGTTTCCGCCTTCTTTTCGCATTCGGTGCATCACGTGATCAGCTTTTACTTACGTAAATGTGTTGGATAAACGTCCCTGTTCGAGTGATTGAGTGCTTTGCGAATAGGTTACCTTTTTGAGATCATATTTCATCTTTTCAGGCGTCGCATTTTTTGCCATTTTTAATATGGGTAAACCCATAGACTTATTAGCGACCGCTCCCCGGTCGCTAATCGGGAAGAGTTCCCTATTAGCGTTTTTTGCAATGTGTTGCCAAAATGCTCACTACAAATAAGTTAGTGAATATTGGGACAGAAAATGACAATATTTTAATAGAAAAATGAACGATCTCTCCGAAAATCAAGCCAGTAATACAGTGCCACCCACAGAGCGTGAGCAATGACGGTTCAAATTAAGGGGGTCGCTAATTAGGCACCTTACCCTATCTAATGGGTTAAACATCTTAGGCTTCCCATATTCCAAACACAAACTTTCAAATATGTGACGTCCAGGCATCGGTAAAATCCTTTTTGAAAGGATTGCATTCCCAATCCACATTCCTAGTGCCGAAGTGGATTGCATTCCTACCCGCAATCTCCTTTTTTCACTTGGATTGTGATCAAATCCGCAATCCTTTTTTGCAATCCTGTTGTATTATTATGTGCACTAGTGGATCTGGGGGAGGGAGGGGGGCATAGGGCCGTGCCTCCATCCCCAAATCACCCATTTCTAGTACCTAGTCTTGCGAGTAATTCCTATCTAATGCACAGGTATTTTATGGAAAATATTTTTTGCCTCAAACACCCCCACATTTAAACCTTTACCCAACCAGTGTTTTATATTTTTAAAACTCGCCCTCAAATACGTAATTTTGCCTTTCCTATGTAGTTCATCAGCGTATATTATTTTGAGCGTTTAAATTAAAAGCGTTTAAATTATTTCAAGTTTCGATGTAAAGCCCTTGATAGCAAAGTACATTAAGCCGATGAAGCCGATCTCATAATTTTCAATCGCAACAAACCATTTCAAAGCACTTATCAAACACCAAAACACATTTCTTTCGTCAAATCGTGAATGTATTTGACACACTTGGCTATAACTGCAAGTCAACCATCTCTGGCTGTCCTCTCCGACCACTGCCGACCACACTACGTTGTGTTGAGCTTCAGCATCAGCTGCATCTCGAATGTGTCGTCATTCAGCCTATACCGGTTCTTCTTGAATATTCCTGCTCCGTGCGAAAACAGGCGCTCCACTGCGGCGGAGGATGGGAGCGTGGTGTTTACCTTGCGGAACAGTTTCTCCACAGTTTCGTGGAGATCTCGGAGGGTACTGCCGCGTCCGTGGAGGTGCGTATCAACAACCTCCTCCACAGACTCACGCGTGGATGAGCATGGTCGTGGAAAGAATAAGTCCACATCAGGATCGTCCACATCAGCATCACCCTGGGTTTCACCAGCTGCTTCTTCCACTTCCATGAGCTGAATCTGTGAAATACCGTCCTGTAGGAGCCGCTTGGCACGCGTCCGAACCACTTCATCATCCGTCCACGTCAGCTTGAAACGCGGGTGGACGGCAGCGGCCAGGATGTGCTGGTCGTCGTCGAACTTGGGTCCGAAGCGCCTCTTCAGAGAAAGTAGGAGTGCATCTACCAGGGGGGCGCAGATACGTAGGTCGTGCACTTGCGCATCCAACACCTTCTGCAGCTGTGCAACCGTGGGCAGAACGAAGCCCAGGTAACTGTTCTTCTGGCCTTGCAGGATGTTCAGTGCCTGTGCTACTGGCTTCATGACCTTGACGTATTCGGCGATAAACGCGATTTCCACCTGCGTGAACCGTGGGAGACCCAGTTTGTCCATCAACCCATCCAGGTTATCCGCTGGCGCTGACTTAGCCATGATGTCTTGCACCCGCTGCAGGGCGTAGTACAGACTGTTCCACCGAGTGGCGCAGGGGACCACGAACAGCCGCCCGCATGTCTCACGGATGATGTCCGCACTCGTGGAACTACGTCTCTGTTTGTTCCAGAGCGCCTGACACTTCCCCATCGCTGATCGCGTTACCTTGTTGAATCTGCTGTTCGCCGACGCTTTTTCTGAGTCGTTCGCCACGAGATTCATTGTGTGCGCGGCACAGCGCTGGTGAGGCGGGAGTCGGAACAGCTGATCGTCATCGGCGGCTTCTTGCAGCATATCGGCCACGTCGATTATGTCCACTTGATCATGTTCGTCAGCGTCACCATCTTCCGGCTCAGCGTCGACCACCTGCAAACCGCATTAATGTCATGTGATGTGATCACGAACCCCATTCAGGTGTAAGAGTTGCGCGTTTTTCACCATATTCGCCGGCGTAGTTATGAATGGCCAAAGGAATAGTGTACATTACATTAGATTACATATGTACATTACATAACGTTAGAAATTAGTGTGATACACAATATAGCGACATTGTGGCATTGGGGAAAATGTTCACTCAACAGCAGGGGCAGGTCCATTTTTAGGGGGTGGGGTAGCAAGCCGGGGGCACATGTAGATAAGTGCATATAGGTATCCGCAGAAGGGTGCCAAAAAATGAAAGTTAAATTTTCGACTCTTCCTTGGTCGGATACTGCGGGACGATGAGAAAACGCCGTGGATTAAGTTTGAGCTCATTCGAAGCAAATTTAGAGGTGGCGGATGGCGATTTTTCGTTTTCCCATTGCGCCATGTATGTACATATTTCAATTTGCAATGGGGTGACGTCTGTGTTCGTCTGTTAGAATTCTCTTGAATAACTCAGGAAATAGGAATAAATAACTCCAGCCAACTGAACGCTTAAAAGTAGTTATGTTATTTCCAGCACATTGACCGGTCCTTGGATACCCGAGTCAAGCCGCTGCCATGCCAGATCGGTGACGTATGACGTCATCAGTTTTTTTTTTAATTTGCGATATTGAAGTCAGGTTAGCCCTCGCCCGTATAGGGGGGGGGGTCGAACGGACCCCCCCCCCCCATGGTTTTTCGCGAATAACTCGCGTAAAGAGCGGCCGATCGTGACGAAACTTTCAGTACCCTCGCGTTCATCAATTTTACACCTACCCTGAAAATTTCATGACCCTGACCCAAATGACCTTTGACCTGTGACCTACTTTTCGAGACCATGTTTGGCCGGAATCGCGATTCGGCGTATGTCGGCTCGCATTAGCCGCGCGTTTGCAGTCTTCGTGGTTTCAAGCGTTCAAACATGTGATATGATGTTGCCCCCATGCATTAGGGTGGGTGTCAAGGTCACCTGAAGGTCAGGTCAGGTCATTGACCTTTGATGACCTCGGTTCACTTTTTCGAGTTTTACATGTTTCTAGGCCAGTTTTTAGAGCTGAATTCGAATTTAGCAACCATATGAACATTTACGAAGTAGTTTTGGTGCCTTCGTAACATGTTACGAAGCTGTCAGAGGCGGTTGCCACCTACTACGAACACCCTTACTGGTTGACCTGACCTGACCTGACCCGACCCGGCCTAAATGCATGAAGACATCATTTGTGATCAAAACTAACATGATATTCGTGATCAGCACCCCGAAAAACCCCATAGCAGCCACACTTTACGACGTTCTAACAGGTCCCGATTTTCCCGACTTTTGGGTCATTGACCTGACCTGCAAGGTCAACCAATGACCTAGGACCTTAAAATTGGGTATCATCGGCTTCCTCTCGTCACGGGCAACACGCTCGTTTTTTCCGCGAAGCTCTAGCTCGATCAGGGGCGAAACGGCAAGGGGGGGGGTCCAACGGACCCCCCCCCCCCCTTATACGTTCGCGGCTGGAAAAACACCAATACGGGCGAGGGTTAAATCACCAGCCTGACGTGGCATTGACTTAGCCCGGGTCCTCAGACCGACTTATGGGTTGGTAGGTAAAAGCATTCTAAGAGTTTACGAAATGTTATTTTTAACTGGTCTATAACGTCATCAATGTCATCAATATCCTTTTTTCTGACTAGGTATTCAGAGAGACCTTTCACAGAGGTATCGAATGTCATTTGAATTTCATAAATCGACCCAGTATTTTCGGAGATCACGGGGGGAGGCCAAGTGACACCAATCCCACGGCCCCGGCCAAATGACCGGAGTAGGCAGCGGGGTCATTTGACCACCTTTCAGACCTTACATAAAAAAACGGTACCTACCTACAAGCATTACTGCTGGAATGAATTTAGCCAGGTTAATGAAATCCACATGCCGGGAGAACAACTGAATGTACCTACCACACTTCCACAATGTGGTAGTGTGGCCATTGTGGTACCAAAATTTGGAAGTACCACATGCTCCCATTGAGAAATCGATGGAAGAATGTCAGTTTTTTTCACAATTTTGACAGAACAAAAAAGCGGCCAGATGACCAAGTTCTCCCTTTTCTCCTTTTCCAGGCAGATAAAAGTCGATTTAGGCCCAGCTCTCTGTTTCCTAAATCAACCTATCCCAAATTCAACATTTGGCAGAATTAGCTTCTTACCTGGAAGAGACGGAACGCCTTGACGAAGTTTGATCCGCTGTCCGTTGTGACGGCCGTCACCTTGTTCTGAATGGAGTACTCCTTGAGGACTTCCTCCATGGCGCTGGCGAGCTTGTCATACGTATGCTTCCCGATGATCCGTTTGCAGGCCAACACTACAGACTTTCGTTCCAGGTCAGCTTTCAGCCAGTGGGCGGTCATTCCGAGATAGGATCTGCTAGTAGCCGTCCAGCAGTCAGCTGTGACTGCGATGTGATCCACTGACGCCATCTCTGACGTCATGGATTTCTTCATTTCCTGAAACGCTGCTGTTAAACGCTCCTTCATGGTTTTCACGCTCATTACTCTCTTCCCAGGAAGGCCTGCCAGCACTAGATCTCTGAAGGATTCACTTTCAACGATGCTGAAAGGCATCGCCTCTTGCACTACGAAGCGCACCACCTTTTTGTCGAGGGACTGTTGTGTCACGAACGCAGCCTGTGACGACCCTTCTCCGGCAACGAAGGCGTCAAGCTTGGCTTGTTTCGGTTTGGATGGTCCTTCTTTCGCTTTCAACAGGTTCAGATATTCTTGCATGTTACCTTCATGCTTTCTCTTTACATGTCGCGTTAGATTAGACAGAGCTCTGCTGGATGCCGAGATAGTTTTCGTTCCAGGGCACCGCAGGCACGAAAACAGCAAGTTTTTGGAAACTTCGTCTTTGTCATTTGTAACTTCCACCAATTTAAAGAAAGAATCAATACGCTTATACTTTTCCTGTTCCTCTGAAGCCATTTCAAAACTGTCACAGTTTGTAACACGGCACGTCAGCGACACACAACGGACCACCCGGACCAGCCCTTCTCGGTTGCGAAACTGTGCCGCCCCCGCCCGGAGCTGCGCCGTCAGTCACACGAGAAGCTGTCGGGGGGGGGGGGGAATCCCCGTCGCTTTTCTGCGCGCGCTTCCATTGTTGGCCAGGGGCGTACAAAGAAAGCGCTCCGTGTACGTCATTATATGGCGGTCTTGTTTTCTTAAACCAGGGGCTTACCTATTCTCACCTCGACATGTTCCATAGTGTATGGAAATATGGGCAAACAGGTATAATACGCACCTTCTTCACTTTTCTCTATGTCCCCCCCTCTGTCTCTCTCTCTCTGGATCCGCCATTTAACGTGGCGTAGTTCTCGCCTCTCGCCCGGCCCCGTGTTGTCATGCAAGCAGCGCAGCGCCAACTTTGCCTTGAAGTTGAGACTGGGATAATTTGTGTCTATGGCAGCCGGCAGTACTCTAGTTAGTTCCGTCGATGCACATTGCACAACTTAGCGGCTGCACATCATTTTAGGCCTATTAAGATCGGGAAAATATCAGACACGACTAATTGCCCCAAGAAAGGATTGCAATCCGGATTGGATTGCAAAAATTGGACGTATGATGCAATCCAATCCGCAATCAAATCCTGTTTTTTGGAATGGATTTCAAATCCAGGTGCAATCCACCAAAAAGGAATGCAATCAGGATTTTGCAATCCTGCAATCACAATCCTACCGATGCCTGGTGACGTCACAGCCCAAAATTACCTCCTTCCCCAGGCCACATTACTGTCATAAAGCTGATTCTTTTTACTCTGTAGGCACCACAACAAAGTTCAGACCAAGTTTTAAGCGATTTTTCAACGAACAAACCCATTTAAATCAGCATGACTAAACGAGGTGACGTCACACTAACGGTCGCTCCATGTTGAAGATAGGGCCTTGCACAAGGCCCATTTTCAAATGAAGGGAACGAATTTCTTCAACACCAAGAGGCCGCGGGGGTTGCAACCTAGATAGATAGTGGTTTCTGAACCTCGCCGCAAACTTGGCTATCTCAACTCAAACCCCATGTTAAAGGTGGGATAGTCCCTTTAAATTTCGGCGAAATAGCTTTTGGCATTGATATTAAGCTTTTTTATGAAACACTCCTGATGATGGTAAGGGGAGAAACGGTCCAATATTCTAAGCGAAAAGCTGGGAAACGTAGGGAGGAAGAATGCGCGGCCATAGCAAAGGTTAACCAACTACGAACTATTTTTGCAGCAAGCGGCGAAGAAATAGACTCAGAAAATCTCGCATTAGCTTAGCACAAACGGAACTAGAGAGGATTCGAGAACCCAAGATCAAAGGATTGATAACGAGATCAAGGGTACGATGGTACGAGGAAGGCGAGAAGTGTTCCAAATTTTTCCTTTCACTTGAAAAAGGTTACTCGAAGCGCAAATCTATCCAGACATTAAAAGGACCCTCCCACCTTCAAAAAAGTTAATGAATTGGCATGAAAGTGATGTCCCTTGGTTCAGAAAGAGCGAAAACGAATATCTACCAAATTTCACCGAAAAATATTCACTGGTTTTCAAGATATTAGGCTTTTACTTTTGTTTACTTTTTGGGATCTCCCCTGTTACTAGCGACTTTATTTGGAAGCAATAATTTGGCAGCCTTAAAGTGCGGCAGACGTTGCGCGCAAAGCAGCGTATACCACCACGTGTTAACGATGGTTTTAGTCTAAGATTTAAAAATCGTTAGATCTCCGCTGACGTCACAAATTCTAAGGGGGCATTCCAATGCATTAGCCCCTTAGAATCCGAAAACTGCAAGTTTGAAATTTCATATCTTCGAATTAAAGCATTTTTCGATGTTGTGAGTGCCCAAACCGGTATTTGCAGGCCATGGCCACCAATTTGGCTATCTCAACTCAAAACTAATGTTAAGGTGGGAGTGTCCCTTTATGGCACGGAGATGACATTTATGTGAGAAAAAAGATATTATCTCTAAATTTAGTCAACACCTCAGTAAGCGATATACCTACACCTAGAGTGGCTCAAAATAATGAACAATCGGAATATTTGGCAGCTAATATTAGGAATAAACTTAATGACGAACAAAGGAGAAACTTTCGCAAGTCCACCTACGGCACGTCGCAAGTTACGACACATGTCCCGTCGCAAGTTGTGTCGTAGCGAAAAAGGAGGGATGTTGAGGAAAGAGGGGTTTGTCGGAGCTACGACAGAACGTAGCTACGACGAGGCTTAAATACCCGCTTTACTCGAGAATTTAACCCGCGCCCGGCTGGGGGTCCTGGATTTCCACGCTGTCAGGTCCCTGTGTGCGCCTCTGCGCCGCTCCGCTGTCCGGTCCCTGTGTGCGCCTCTGCGCCACTGTGCCGGCCGGCGCAGAGGGTCATGTCACGGAAAGACAGTTCGGTACTGGCGACCGCGGTGTTTGGATCGCCGTGCCGTGGCGGAGTGGTGTCGGGCCAAATCGAGTCACACCGTGACATGGTGGCAGCCGGGTGTCTGAACCCCGCGGCAGCAAGTTGCGATGGCCGAGATCAGTGTTTCGGTCAGTGACTTTCCCGGTTATGACGGCTCGTCACCACCGGACGGGTTTCTGAGACAGTGCACGAGACTGGCCTCGCTTGGCAAGATCTCCGATGATCAACTCTGTGTGATCGTTGCGGCTAAGTGCCGTGGCCGGGCGCTAGCGGTGATCAATGATATTGAGGACTACGGGGATAAACTGTCCTGGGCTGCAATCAAAACGCAGCTTCATGCTCACTTTGGTGACGCGGACAGGTCTGTGGAGCAAGCAGCACAGAATCTGTCCTCTCTGGTGAAAGGCAGCCTCTCCGCCCAGGACTACGGACTCAGGGTCAAGCAACTGGGGCGGCAGGCGTGTCCCGAGTTTTTCGGTGATGGAGGTCAGTTGAAGAAAACATGCGTGCCATCTTACAGTGCAGCTCTATACAGACACTTTTTGATTGGGCTCACGGTGGAGGAGAAGCGCCTTCTCTCTCGCCTGAAGGCTACTACTTTTGACGAATGCCTGACGGAGCTGACCCGGGAGGAGGGTCTTCAGTCGGAGGGGGCGTCCAACGCCGTGACCGCACATCGTGTCCGCTGGCACAGCCTGGACAGCCCTGGGCGTGAGCCGGGACGTTCCGGGTGGTCGGGCTCTCCAGGACGCGATGAACCTCGTGATACTCCGGTGGACAGTCCAGACCGACAACCGGGCGGCGCCGACAGGTGGTACCGCCAACCGACAGACGGATGGCGCCGCAGGCGCTCGAGCTCACCGGCCGCTGAAGCTGGTGGACCTATGCATCGAGGTAGCTCAGTTTCGCCGCGGCGGCGGGACGACCGGCGGCGGGACGACCGGCGACAGACGACGGGTACGAGCGGTCGCAGCTGGACGCCGTCGCGCCGGTTCGGCCGACCTGGGATGGGACGCAACACGTCACCTACGGGCGGCGACTCATCGGACTCGTCTGACGGCGGGCAGGGACATCGTGACCGGCCCAGGGACGGAAGTCGTAAACGGGCGCCGCCCGATCGGCGAGCCGAGACGCAGGAACCACGGTACCCAGTCGAGGGACGGAGATCAGGTACCGTTCGCTGTTGGTCGTGTGGAGGAGTGGGGCATATAAAACGACAGTGCCCAAACGAGTACGCGGGCAGACGCACAAGGTGGGATTAGTTTCCTTGCCAGTTACCAGGGCCTCAATAAACGGTTTCATCATTAATGATTGTCTCTTAGACTCAGGTAGCCAGAAAAGTCTCATAGACAGCCGGGTGTTTAACATTATCGCACCGCGGGCGGAGCTCAAGCCAGCTACCACCCTGATTTCGGCATCTGGTCATCATCTTCATGCCCTGGGGACGTGCAGTCTGCCCGTGAAAATCGATGCAGATGGGGGAGGGCAGGACGAGTGTTTTGTTTTCACTGTTGTTGAGAATCTTTCCCATGGTTGTATATTTGGCTGGGATTTTTTGAGAGCGAATCATGTAGTGTTCGATTGTTCCGACGCGGTGAATCAGGTAAAGATCAGATTGAAAAAGCCGGTGCGTGTGCCACCCAGATCCGTGTCTTGTCTCTGTGTACGTACTGACCAAGAACTTTCCGTGGATACAGAGTATGTCTTTAGCGGTGTTCACGCTGCACCAATCGAATTTAGAGACACGCTTGTCAAACCGTACTCGTCTCACGAAATTCCGCTAGTGGTGAGGAACAGGTCGGACCGTTTCGTGACACTCCGTAGGCGGGATGTAGTCGGCTATTTGCAGCCTTTAGATGGCGCAGATGTGGCCGATGCTATTCCCCGTGACACGCCCACTGACACGCCGGAGACAAATGCCGTGTCTAGCAATGATGCACAGTTTCTCGGTTCGGACACGGATGAAATTCTGACTCACTTCGCAGTGGGTGATCAGGTGACGGGATCGTCTCGTGAAAAGATGGCCTCTCTACTACAGTCGTTTTCTGGGGTTTTCGCCACCAGCTACGCAGACGTGGGATGCTACAATAAGGGTGACGTAGATTTAGAGCTAGCACCAGGCACCAAGCCCCAGTTTTCAAAACCATATCCGGTTCCCTGGGCTAAGGAACAGGCACTGAAGGAACAGCTTGATGAGTTGCAGGCTAGCGGTGTCATTGCCGTAGGCGAAACGAGTGATTGGAACTCTCCAGTCATTCTGGTTCCGAAAGGGAAGTCACGCGAGTTTCGTATCGTGCAGGACATGCGGGACATCAACAAGAATTTGCTACCGAAAAAGTTCGTTCTGCCGAACATCGATGAATTTTTACATTCATTAGAGGGGTGGAATGTCGCAAGCTCGTTAGACATAAAACATGCTTTTTGGAACCTCCGTTTGTCCGAGGAATCTCAAAAGATTTGCGCATTTTACGCGCTGGGAAAGACATATTATCCACAGCGAATGCCCATGGGCTGTGCCCAATCATCCTATTTTTTGCACTTAGTCATGCATCGGGTACTTGGTGATATACCCGGCGTATCTATTTACGCGGATGACGTACTCTTGACGAGCAAAAATATGGAGAGTCATCTGAAGCTCTTGCACACGGTTCTAAATAAGCTTCATGGGGCGGGTTTCAAGTTGTCACCGAACAAGTGCAAGATCGGCATGCGAAAATTGTCCTATCTTGGGCACCAGATCACCCCCGAGGGTATATCAATCGACCCAGAACGGATTCAGTGCATCGAGCAACTCAAACCGCCCGTATCGGTGAAGGAGGCGAAGCGTATTTACGGATTTTATGCTTGGTTTAGGAAATTTATCCCTTCTTTTGCGAGCATCTCAGCGCCTTTAGTTAAGCTCTCAAACTCGGACACATTCTACTGGAACTCCGAGTTGGATGAAGCATTTCATTCTTTGCGCGGGTGCCTGCTGTCGAATCGCGTTTTGTCATATCCATCTCGCAACGGCGACGGATTTATATTGTACACTGATAGCAGCACAGTGGGCTCTGGTCAGATTCTGTGCCAGATGCAGAACGGCGAAGAAAAAGTCATCGCGTTCAATGGAAGCAAATATAGCAGGGCACAATCGAAGTGGACTATTTTTGAGCTCGAGGTTTTCAGTTTTATCACAGGCCTCAAGAAATTTTATAGATATTTGGCTGGAGAAAAATTCATTTGGATTTGCGATTGCAAAAGTGCGCTAAAAATTTTGCAAAATAACGATGACACGAATCCCCGTATCGCTCGGTGGCGATCATATGTAAGCCAGTTCCAGTTTGACACTGAGCATCGCCCTGCGGCCTCGATGCAGCACGTTGATATGATCTCAAGGATCCCGGAGAATCAGCCGGAGATTGAACAGATGAGTAGGACTGAGACGGTCAATGGGGCGGTAACGGTGGTGGAGGCTACGGCGGGTGGCCGCAGCCCGGCGGTGGCGGCAGGTGGCCGCGGACCGGGGGTGGTGACGGGTGATCGTCCCCCGGCGGCGGCGGACGGTCGCAGGCCGACGCGCGGCGACGGTGTGCCGATCGTGGGCGATCGAGTCAACATCCGTAGTTGCGGCGCCCGCCACGGGCGGCGCTGGCCCGGCGAGCGGCGGTGACCCGACCGCTCGCCGGGTCAGTCTGGGCGCGTGCCAGCAACGTTGGTTTTCTGAAATGTCAGTGATCCGGGCAGTGCCGACCTACCGATGGCTCGTGAGTCGATCGTTTGGTATCAGAAGCACGACAGGGACTGTCGCGCTCTCGTTCATCACTTGAAGTATTCGAAATGGCCCAAATTCTGTCCCCCCGCACTGAAAAGGGAGGACATTTCTAAATTCGAACTGCGTGAAGGCATTCTGTGTGTGCGAGGGAAGGAGGGGAGAGAGCCACGGATCGTATGGCCACGAGCCAAGCGATTCGAAATGATGTATCATCATCATGACCCTTCACATCACGGACACTGCGGCCACGAAAAACTTTACGACAAGTTATCGCGACAGATTTGGTATCTGGGTCTCAAACGTGACTGCAAAAACTACGTCGATAGTTGTAGGCGCTGCAGTGAAAAGAAAGATGATCGGGGACCACCGGCGCCGCCCCTGTTACCTCAGCCGCCCGGGGGGCCCGGTGACACGCTGGTCATTGAATTGTGTACATGCCGACCAGCCGTCTCACAGGGAGAAGTCTGGTGCTAACATGCGTAGACAAATTCACGGGATTTCTTACACACTATCCTCTTCAGACTGGCGCTGCTGACGACGTAGTCGAAGCGTTGTCGACGCAGTTCTTGACATATGGACCCCCTCTGCATATCGAGACGGATGCGGGGGCTAATTTCAAAAGCCAGAAGGTATCAGCGCTGTGTCAATTTTGGGGTATTACCATTAGACATTCCGTCGGCCATCACCACGAAGGTATAGGGAAGGTAGAGAGGAAGCATCGTGATATTAAGCGAAGGCAACGGGCGTTAACCGATTGTTACGGTGTCGATTGGGAGAGCCACTTGCTACCCGTAATCTTTTCACTCAACAGCGAAGTTTCCGATTCACATGGATATTCACCTCACTTTCTTTTCTTTATGAGGCATGTCAATGCGTCTGTCTCTCGTCTCATCGCGCAGCCGGTATCGAGATATTCAGACGATTTTGTGCAGGAGAAGATGCGACTGGTCGCGGACACCTTGAAAAATGCACATGACACATTGCGAATGACACAGGGGGATCAGAAGCGGCGATATGATTTGAGGCATCGGGCGCGGGAGCCGCTTATCAAGCCCGGCGATCAGGTTAGGATACGAAACGTCGGTGTCATACCGTTCGAAAGCTCCTGTAGCAGCGGGAATCGAACTAGAGTCGAAGAATCGTCTACCTCGATAGTGGAGTGGTTAGAACCGTGGACTATCACCGGGGAAACCCGAGTTCGATTCCCGCTGTCTACAGGAGCTTTCGAGCGGTATGACACGTACGGCGCAACGCCACCAATATCCAGGTCCTTCTAAGCCCTAAGGGCCAAAGAACACCTGACGACGGCCGGAGAAGTAACTGGCCGAAACGTTGTGAAACTAACATCTCAACTCAAGACGGGGACGAAAGTCCGACAACTAACATCAGTGATGTGATATGATGTTGCCCCATGCAGGGTGGGTGTCAAGGTCACTTGAAGGTCAGGTCATTGACCTTTTATGACCTCTGTTCTCTTTTTCGAGTTTTACATGTTTCTAGGCTAGTTTTTGGAGCTGAATTCGAATTTAGAAACCATGTGAAAATCTACGATGTAGTTTTGGTGTCTTCGTAACATGTTACGAAGCTGTCAGAGGCGGTTTAGATATTAAATGTCTTAGCTTTGCGACTGTCAACATATTCTAAATTATTCAACACATTCTGTGAATGATTCAGTCATTCTTACGCGAAAACAAGCTTATAGGTATTCGGAATATTTGGGGGTACTGTACCCCCAGGTAAATTATTGGGGGGTCCGGGCCCCCGCGTACCCCCTGTGGCGGCGCCCCTGTTAACGACCCTATCGCTGCAGACTGCAGAGCGGGCAGTTCATCAGTCCATCTGCGTGGCCGTCTGTGGACTGTTCCGACCGAGCGGGAAAACGGGACTGCCGCGGCCGGGCTCCAGCCTCTAACAGCTTCTTGCGCTGCTCCGCTCGTTTCCCGTTCCTAACCACATCCTGATATGGATCAGGTGCTGGTAATCCGTGGCTTTTCTCGGCCGCGCTCCCCTCCAATTTCCGACGGGTGGAGATGGGCTCTCAGGGCCGCCGCCTGCAGTAAGTATTTCCTGCCGCCGTCGGCCGGCTCCCGGCACGGGCGGGGCGCTCAAGACAAATGCCGCGTCTGATTGGAGTTGACAGCAGCCGGTTGTCATGGCGACGGTATCGACGACGGTGGATGGTCGTCGGGGACGGCGCAGAGGGCGCACCGCCGTCCAGAGATGGAGGGCGGTCAATAACTGGGGGCCAGAGGACAGGAAGTCCGCGCCCACCGGTATTCGTAAAAACAATTCCATTGTTCTTAACAAATCAAAGCTTAGCCTAACAGTGTACCTAATACCTTTATCAGAACAACATAATGCTTACTCTTGTATGTATCATGAGGTTATCGGTGGAGCCAACAAATAACTAAATGAAATTACTTTTATTGACGTTTCGGTTCCAAGCAACCTTCGTCAGAATTACAGGTTAAAATGTAAACATACGTATCAAAATGCACATATTTCAAACATACTGCAACTGAGAACATGGCAGAGATAAGTTCAAACTGTGTCAACACTCTATGTACATACATTTGAAGTCTTCGTGGAACGTGACGCTCAAAGTTTTGTTCATCCTACTTGTAGTGCTATTTTTGCAGTATATTTTGATAGTGTGAAGAAACCGGCTCTCGTGTTTAGTTGTCTCTTCAAGACAGATGAACGCTTTACGCTGCTTCAATCGTTCTTCTTAGTTGCCTGCTAGCGCATTCCCGCAAAACTGAAGCCCTATCCCACCTTGGTAAATGGTCTGACTCTGGCTTCCTTGTTGAATGCTTTGCTCACTTTCTGTGCGAATCCATCGGGCTTCTCTAGGTATGTGTAGTTATTCTGTAGCAAATCCTTCATTTTTTGGTCGTATTCAGACTTATCCAGATCAGGACCGTCTCCATGCGTTGAAGGAACGATGGGTACCTGCGAATCGGGACGAGTTCCCCACGTGCCATCATGACAATAACGGAAAATCGCGCCCAGGAGGTGCACGGAGAAAACCTTGACAGACTTCCCGTGGCTGGCAGTGTCCCAGTTTGGAGAGCAGACCGGCGCCTGGTGTGTCAGCTGCCTGCTGTTTGGAGATTAGCGACAAGGGCGGGGGTCAGAACTGGGAAAACTTGTCACGCAGCCACTGAGATGCTTCAAAAGACTGACTTTTTGCGCCAACACGAACTCCAAGAAAAGGAAAGATGGACATCTGACAGAGCACAACTCCCTTCCCTACCACGTGACGAACAACATTCGAGCAACAGAGTTCGTTCGGAGGATGGAGGCATCCCAGGGACAAGTTTCAGAGCAGATGAAGGCTCTTGCAGAACGACAGGACAAACGGACGGTAGTCGCACTGAGGTCTGTCGTGGAAACAGTTTGTGTGGCTGCGACTCGAAACATAAGTTTTCGCGGGCATAGAGACGACGGGAGAGTCGATCCGGAAGCGAATGTCCTATCAGAGACCAATGACGGAAACCTCCGTACCCTCTTGAGGATGAGAGCTCAAGCTGGAGACGACACACTTGCTGAGCATCTGAAGAAAGCGCCTGGAAACGCCATGTACTTGTACATATGTGTCAAAAACAGCACAGAACGAAATATTGCAAGTATGTGGCAGCATGATCACAGAAAGCGTTGTTAAGCGGTGTAACGAAGCACCTTTTTGGTCCATTGGTGCAGATGACACGACTAACGGCGCAAATAGAGAACAAATGTGATCACAGTGCGATACGTCGCGAAAGGCAGAGGGGGCAGTGTCAGCGGTACGTCCAGCCAAGGTATGGTCGTAAGAGAAGAACCTGTGGCGCTATTGAATGTCATGGACGAAATGGAGGGCATTGATCATGAGACAGAGAAAAGGATGAGTGTAAAGAATCTTTTTTTCCCTCTTGAACGTTTATTTACACAAACGTAAAACATATGTACCAACGGTAACAATACTGATATAACTTATCGCGCTGATCGGGCTCTAGAAAAAAACGCTATAACGGCGGCATTCACGCAATGCAGTTTACCGCGGCATCGACACCAACGCTTCCCCACGTGCGTGTCTTACCCTGGTCAGGGATACATGAACACACGCATTCTGTACACAATCTTATACACACATCGCGCTCAGGCAGACATAAATAGAGGTTCGCGACTCGATCAAAGCGGTTAGAGCCAAGGTCCCACGGAAGGCAGGCGACAGATGCTGCCGGGATCGGGGACACCCGGGGCGGGAGCACGCCGAAACGACGAGGCAAACGGGACAGCAGCCCGTGACCGCAGCAGCGGCAGCGCTCAAGTGCTACAGTGACTGGGATACCTGTCGCCCGTCGCGTCGATCCGCATCCAGCCGATCCAGGCTTAGCGCCCGTAGTGCGTCGGGGGACGAAAACCGGCCGCATCGTGGGCGACAGGTATGATAAAGGTAAATGATGTCAGGCGAAAAGGATATACATCGTGTCCTTGTGCAGTGTTTTATGTGTTAGGTATATATTGCTAGATATTGATGCTAAGTAAATGTACAGGCTATGTTATACATGTTATGAAAATAATACAGCTTGAGAGGCAGCTTGTGTATCGATAATTATAGTATATTATCAGTTATCTTGTGTTTCATGCTGATATTATATTGTAGGTAATTTACTGATCATTACAATAGAGTAATTTATTAGAATAATTTATTACTTTATTTTTAATAGAATAGCAACAGTTCAATACCTTCTCAATAATTGCATAGTTTACGAGTAGGTATAACTAATTTAACGGATCGTCTTTGATAGCTGCTTAAAGCACCTTTCTCGCGATCTTATAAGAGTTCGCTGATGTTGACTCCTGGAAGTGTCTCAAGCTTTTTCCATTTATTCTTGTATTTTTCTACATTGTTATTAAGCTTGGCGGAGTAAAACTCTTTCTCCGCTTCTAGTTTCAGATTATTTAAAAAGTGTTGCACTGATGGTTTTGTATGTTGTTGTTTCGAGGAGTATATTGTTATTTTTGCAAGTGAATATAATATAATTTGCATCTTTTCACAGTTGTTGTTCTTATTTGGGAAAAACCATGTTTTCTCCTCTATTGTGTACGTTAATCTGAAAAATCTTGAAAGAACATTGGATATTTTTAAAATAAATCTTTGCACTTCTTCACATCCCCAGAAGAGATGGTGAATTGTTTCTACTTCAGAAGAGCAAAATTCACATAGGTCATTTTCAGTTTTTCCAATAATGTGTAAAAATCTGTTGGTGGAAATAATCCATGAAGTTATCCGAAAATAAAAAGATTGGATGTACGTATTTTTTGTAGCGTTCTTCACATCTTTCATGCTACCTTCTTCAAAGTAGTTGATGTCTCTCATCCACTTTCCTTGTAATTTGTCTTGCGAACTCTTATAGTCTTTCCTCAAGGATGCGATGTATATGCCATATGCGATTCGAGAAAATTTTTCTTTTCTGTGCATTAAACTTATGTTATGCGGTATTAATGGGTATAATATCGCTGACTTATGATTATTGTGTATTATATTTGTTGGAAGAGACCCCATTAAGGCGGAATAACAGAGGAAAGTCATGCGAATGTTATAAACACTTTCCAATTCTTCTTTTGAATATATAGACCCAGTCGTGTTGTTGATCCGCAACGAATCGTATGCCTTTCTTATCCCAAGCTCTTCTTATTCCATTTCTGAATCTAGAAACATCGTTGAACCAAAGTCTTTCATTTATTATCTGGTCCGGGGTTAGAACATTTAAACAACAAAAATCGATCCACGCTGCAATGACTTGCTGCCAAAAAGGATTTTTTAACTTGTTTTTCACTTTGGATAGCGCAGTATTGCCGTACATTAACAATTCTTGGATGGGTGGGAGCTGGTTTTTAATCATAGTCGCCCAGTCTTGTTGTGACTGACTTAGCCTCTTAATCCAAGTTACCTTCAAACTTTTTACGAAGCTGTTTATATCGACCATGTTTAGGCCACCATATTCAAACCCTTGAACTAGTTTTGAACGTTTTACACTGTCGTTTTTATCGCCCCATAAGAATCGAAATAATTTTGATTCTATTTCTTTAAGATCTTTTTTTTAGGGAGTTGGCATTGACAGTAACAAATGCAGCAGCACCAGTGGTGATGTAAGTAAAGATTTGATCACGGTTATCTTCCCTAGCATGGTTATATGTCTACGTACTATCTGTTTTTCCATCTGCGGTAATTTATATTTCAGGTTTGTTGCAAATATTTCATCGTTCTTATTCCTGAATACTATTCCAAGGATTTTTAAATCAGTAACATATTGAATATCTGGTGAATCCACCATAGGGTTACTAGAATGGCGACCTATTGGAAGGCATTTCGTTTTCTCAACGTTTAATTTTAAGCCTGACATGGATGGCTACGTGTTAATTTCTGAAATTGCGCAAGCTATTGAACGAGGTTTTTTATCTAAAAATAATATCAAATCGTCTGCGTACTGCGAAATGCGTACTTCTTGTACGCACTACGTGGTACAATAGAAGACACTACGTGTCTTCTATTGTACAGTATGTCTAAAAAGAATGTACCGTCGCCACTACGTGGCGCTGGTGTCGCGAGCCGGTAGTTGGCTGAATCCGCACCAGACCACACATTCCCAAGCGGTAGGTGACAGCTGCGCAGCGGCCGGTAGTAGCGTAAGCCCGAACCTTCGTGACACGACCCCGGGGGGGGGAAGGGAGAGAGGGAGGGGATCGCGCGGGGCAGCGCGTGTAGGGAGGGGTGCTCCAGCAAGCTGGCAGTTGTCGCGGCCAAAGGTCAAGGGGTCACACACCAAGCGAACGGACGCTGATGTGGGTTCGTGGGGATCGTGAACTTGTGTGTGGAAGGTGCGTCTTGCGATGCACGGGTGATACGCCAGGGGTCTAAGCCAAATGATTCAGGGGAGAGCTGAAGAAAAACACCTGATCAACTACGGCGAATAATGGTGCTGAAAAATCGAAAGTATGGGTCAATGCAAGCCTCCATGATTATAAACAACTTTCCTGAGGACGCAAAGGCCAGCATTGAATAACTATATCCGGATCGAAATTAGCAATGATTTATAATTACATGCCAAACAAATAGCACTGCAAAACCAGTAAATTGTCAAGTCGGATTCATACCGACTTGAATTGCAAAACCCACCTAGTAAATTGTCAAGTCGGATTCATACAGACTTGAATTAAACTATCCTAAATTAAATTGTTAACCCGCGCCCCGTAGGGCTACCGGCGGACCCTACCACCCGTAGGGGGGGGGGGGCGTTTCGGCCCCCCCTAAGATCTCGGAAAGTTACCGGCCGATTTTCAAAATTCAACCGGCGTTCGATAGCCCCACCCGGGAACTACCTAGTGACCGAATTCCATTGACCTAGGTCAAACCGATGACGTCACAGGTCAGGTCAAAGATCAGATTTTCACCGTTCACAGGCATTTCAAGAAATGTGTTGTGAAATCGAGTTAATTGGTAATTTATTGAAAACCATCGATGGTACATTGTTCGACAAACACATACTTTGCTATATGAGGTCACTGATACCAGGTCAGGTCACAGCGAGGTCAGGTCACCGGGGGTCACAATATGAAAGTGTCGTGTGATACATGTTTTATGGTCCATTTTACATGAAAAATGCGATTATGTGGGTTAGGCAGCCTTTGGGGCCAGCCTAGGTCACGTTTTGGTGAAGGTTAGGTCAAGGTCAGGTCAAATTAGGTCAAATTTCAAAGTTGATATTTTTGCATAAAATGGGTATCGATTCGATGCAGCTCGTCACGGGGAGTCTAATGGTGGTCCTTGTTTTGCTCTACGAGGTCTAGAATTGCCAAAAATAGAGTTTGAAAATTTGACGTCATCATTTTTGAACAGTTTTTTCGCTATAACTTGGCCAAAAAACGAGGTATCGATCTGAAATTTGGTATGTAGATAGAAGACGGTAGGTACTATCACATATATTCCGGTTTTTCGAAACTCAAAAAACTTTTTGGATTTTTTGGCTAATACTTCGAAAAAAAAATGCTTTTTTGATTTTTGGGGGTCAAAACTCAAAAATTTCAAAAATCCGAGATAGCAGTTTTGTAGCCCTGTCAATTCTACACCTTTTATGCTTGATCATTTTTCTGTATCTTCAAAGCTGTAGGCCTGACAGGTCTTCTCGCGAAGGTCTTTTTTCGGTCGAAAATGACAGAACATGACGTCATTCTGACGTCATTTGTGGCCAACCTATCATAGCCTCTGGAAAAATTTTCGGTCACAATGTGTAAAATTGATGCCCGGAGGGGTCCTGAAAGTTTGGTGGCGGCGATATCTCCAGCCGTTTAGGAGATATCGACCGAAAAGGACAGGGGGGGGGGGCCGTTTCGGCCCGCGCCCCGTATATAAATTAACTGTCTAACACTGACGTTCTTTATCATATGATAAGTATGGGGTTAACCAAGATTCAGCATCTTCCGCGCTTAAACAATCACCCGTAAGGTTAGAACATTAACGGCCAGGGAAAAACAAGGTCGGGATTTGATTAACCTCGCAATATGGTCACAGGGGAGCTCGGTGGTATTACGTTTGTCATGCTCAGCCGCGCCAAATAGTAGAAATATGCACAGTGTATACAAAAAAAATGTATACATTTTTCCGGGCAAGACCATTGTGAGGCCCTAGGGTCAACTTATAAGACAAAACCCTTTTGGCTCATCTGTTTTTCGTCAATAACTCCCGATCAACTAAAGCTACCGAGTCGATAAAGCCACTAATGGACATGGAAAGACCTGCCGAATCGATTGATATGCAATATGACCTCCTTTGACCAGTTTCGTGACCTGACGGGCTGTGACCTGACCTTGACCCAAAGTTAACACCTTAAGTTGATCTCACCCGAAGAAAAAGTATACCATTCGACACGCCTGAGCCAGACAAACACGATGCTGCTAAAATCGCGGATCTGCGATCATTTTTAGCTAAGTTATTTACCAAAAACCGAACCTGTGCCTTGGACCACTTGACCTGACCTCAGAAGTCATCGGCTGACCCTAGTCCTTAAAATCGGAGACCAATCGCTGCATTTCGTAACGACGGACACGATCGTTTCTTTCGTGAGGCTCTAGCTCAATTAGGGGCGAATCGGCGAAGGGGGTTGTTCCCTCACTTCCAACCCCCCAATGCCTCCTCGGTATTCAGAGAGTTAAAACGTTGCTCCTGAACGAGGAAGAAATGTAAAAGTCAAAGCTCTATAGACGTCCTGTAAAAGTGGCCATAATAAATAAATTGGTTAGAGATAAGATGCTTTTTAAACGACTTCCTCATATAAAATCGGGTGCTGGGACCAATCTTATAAACGCTTTAGAATGGACAGGGCGTCACTGGCTAAAGTTTGGGTGCAGAAAACGGCTAATAAATGCAAAATGGTTTTCATGCATTTCAGTCAATTGTATATTGACGGTCCCAGTGGCCGAGCTAAAAAAAGTTATGTAGTGTTTTGCATCTTTTACGCCCTAAGAAACTACACCATCTGTTGAAGTGGGCGGGCTTATTTGAATGGGAGGTCGCATTATGCACCAATCGTGTGCTTTCGTTTGTTTTGGACTGTATTTTACCACATCCACTGCTGGTATCACTATTTATTATCTAATGCCGTGAATACGACAGCATTCCATTTATAAAATTCGACCAATGGAGTCGCGCCCCGCGAGCTCGGTTTTCCGCTCGGCCGCTACGGGCCGAGGAAGTCGGTCTTCGCCTGAGGGCAGGACGGAGGTCAGCGAGGGAGCGCGGGGTCAGCCAGGTCAGCCCAGTGCCGAGCGGATGCCGCTCCCTCCCCTCTCTTCCCCTCTTCTCCCCTCCCCACCTCGGTATAGATGGGGAGGGACCGAACTGCCAATGACATGCGAGCGGTCAAGGCCGCTCGCGCGCCAGCGACCCTGGCGGCCGGGTGCCGCAACTGGGATTCAGCCAAGTTAACGAATCGCCTCCTGTGGGAGAGCCAAACCAGGGGACATACTTTTTATATATACTGTACAGCGTGATGCCGCGTATCGCTGTCGATTGCTGAATATGGCAAAGGTTAAACAGATAACCTGATGCCGGGTCCCCCTGTCTAATTCCTCGATTCATAACAATTTTGTCTCCAAGATAACCGTCTAAAAGAATCCGGGAAAAGTTAGATTTATTTAGGTATGTAAGTTGTATTAAAGGATATAAAGTTTTGACCAAAATTGCAACAACTTAGTACGTTTTCTAGAAAACTCCATGATATACTTTCGAAAGTGGCTTCGAAATCTGCTGCAACTATAAAACCGGCGCCTTTTTCTGCATTTATTTTTTCGATAACGTCATACACAAGCCTACTGTTCTCTGCAATACATCGTCCTTTGATGTATGCTGATTGAGATGGCGATATTATATCGTTAATCACACTCTTTAATCGATTTGTTAATGCTGATGATATTATTTTAAAATCTACGTTTAATAGAGAGATGGGTCTCCATCCTTTCAATGAATCCGGTGATTTTCCAGACTTTGGTATTAAAGTTACGACGGCTTCTCTATGAGAGCCAGTGAAAGAGCCTTCTTTTACGCTGTCTTGAAAAACTCTGAACAAAAATATTCCGAGGTATTCCCAAAAGTGTTTAAAAAAGCTCGCTGTGAAGCCATTGGAACCAGGAGATTTTCCGTTTTTCATTGATTGAAGTGCGGCAGTTAATTCTGACATCGAAATAGGTTCTTCTAGGATTTCTTTTTGTTCCTCTTTCAGTTTATTTTTTACATTAAGCTTGATGAATTCGAATGAATACGTTTTGTGTACATTATCTATTGTATTGTATCGTGCTCGTAATTGCTCGCTGAAAGCAGATACTATTTCTCGCAAGTCTATGTGTATAGACTTGCGTTTAGCGTTTGTTTGTTCTAGAGACAAAAAGTACTTGGTACACTTTTCACCTTCATCGTGCCAGTGCACCCTTGATCTGGTAATTAGCCCCTGAATTTTTGGTTTCCTTATGGTTTCTAATTGTTTTTGAGCGAGCAAAAGACGATCTGCATTCGCCTCTTTCGAGCTTAGTGCAAATTCCTCTCGTAGCTTATTAAATCGTGATATTATCTGTTGTTCTTCATCGCGAGCTTTTCTTGATTTTTGTTTTGAGTATTTAATGGTCTCCCTTCTAATAAGTATGAGTAGTGTTTCATAAAATAATTTAATAGAAATAGTAAATTGGATTTCTCTAAAATTCTTTGGGCTCGATACAAAGGAGGTTGAGTACACTGGATTCGCGTATTGTTTTATTGTTTCGACTATTACCGATTCCACAATCGATATGTATTCTTTGTCTTGCAAGAGGGAGTCATTAAATTTCCATAAGCCCGGGCCGCGGGGTTCTGTGGTTATTTTCAAAGACATTGTTACGCAGTTGTGGTCGGTTCTGTATCCAGACAAAATATTGATGTTGTCTGTAAAATTAACTAGGTGGTCGCTTACGAATATCATATCGATTCTGCCGTGTTTTAACGGGTTACGTTTGAGCCAAGTAAATTCACGTAGGTTAGGGTGCATATGTCGCCAAACATCTATTAGGCTATGAGTTTGAGTTAATTCAATAAATTTGTTTTTCGCGCGTATGTTATTATCATGAAGGTAATTTGAGTCTGTAATGCGATTGATCACAAAATTAAAGTCACCGGCAATAATAATGTTATCTGGCGGAACTTCTTGTAACTTCTGGTTTATACCGGGTGGCCCAGAAAAAAACGTTCCCAACTTTAAATCAATATTTCTCAGAAAATGATAAAGACACAACATTGAAACTTCCAAGAGTCAATGCGGCATATATTTTCAGTAAATTGTATTATTTGTATGTTATTCGGGCAATTACCTTTTAAATGGTTCGTGTTTCTAGCATGCCATGTAAAAATTACTTTTTTGCTCAGATGTTTACTAAAAAAAAATGTGAGTGAACGGGCCACTTCCATCTCCGTACCACGGCCGGCAGCCATGACTGCTACTGCCAACTAGCCTCACTGATTGTTCAGGCCTTAGGGTGTCACATTCCCTGTAGCTTTTTTCCTTGTTCGGTCGATTTACTGATTGATCTTCTTGAAGGGAGGGCAATGGCAGCAGTAACCCATGCACCGCGCCACTCCTGCTCGAAACAGGACTCTGTTGCAACGAATGGCATCCATTAACACCATTTTGGCTCAGTATTTGAATATTCGGCACATAAGTGGGACAAAATATTTAAAATAACATCACTCGTGCTGGTTTCATTCGCGTGTACCATTTTTCTATTTTTTCCCTTTCATGTTACGTCTAAGCCAATCATCACTACCGTCCAACATCGGCAAAAAAAGCAAAAACGTCTTACTTAATTCAACATAAGATTGCTGGCTTGAAAATGATTACGGAGCGAGCGAAGCGAGCGTAGTCTTTCCTTAGATTAACAGAAATTTCTGAGTATGAGCGGCCGGCCGGCCGGCCGGCCGGCCGTGGTCACGCTTTTGCGAGGCTTATATCTCAGCAACCACTTGACCGATTTACACGCGGTAATTTTTGTAGGGTAGCTTCATTCCTGCTACCAAGTATTGGACTATTCCCGATGCATGTAGGTGACCCCTTATGCACGTGCCACGTGCAAAACGAAGAGGTGTCAGTTTTGTAATTGTTGCAATATCTCGGTAACTACTTGGCCGATTGCGCTGAAAGTTGGCATGTAGGTAGGCACCCAGTAGGGACTGCATATCCATGTGCCAGAGTTGGGGTGCTGCTGCACGTGCGCACGTGCAGGGGTCGTTTCCAGATCTCGGGAACGGCTGGACCGATTGCGCTCAAATTTGGTACACGGATAGGGACCGGTTAGTAGGGTGCCGTGCACAAGTCAGTTGGGACCCATTTTGCACGTGCGCACGTGCAGGGTGCCGCTTCCAGATCTCGAGAACGGCTGGGCCGATTGTGCCCAAATTTGGCACATCGCTAGAGACCAGTTAGTAGGGTGCCGTGCACAAGTCAGTTGGAGGTACCCCCTCGCAATTTCGCACGTGCAAGGCCCACCCTCTCGCTCGCTCCGTTAGTCGCCCCAAAAGGCGTTATACTGGTGATAGAGTGTTATAATTTGGCATACCAATGCGCAAAGAAGTGACGCAACCTTGATGAGAATTTTGGCTCGTTATTTGCACTCAACTTTGAGATATAGGCCTCCAAAGTTCGGAACGTTTTTTTTTTGGGGGGGGGCCACCCGGTATTTTCAAACAGTGATGGACAATCATCATTTGGCCCGTAAATGTTCACGAATGTATATATGTTTGAAAGGATTTTGCATACGATTAAGATGTAATTACCGTTTGGTTCGTGTTCTTCAGCTATAATATCGTGGTGCAAATTTCGCCTAATCAGTATTGATGTACCCCTACTGTTAAATGTTCCACAAGAATGGTAGCCCATTCCAGGCCACAGCCTATCAAAATTTGCAATGGACTCATTGGTAATATGGGTGTCTTGTAAGAATATTATGTCGTACTTGGAATTTCTTAACCCGCGCCCGGCTGGGGGTCCTGGATTTCCACGCCCTGCTGGGGGGGGGGGGTGTTTGAACATCCCCCTTGTAACTCGGCTCCTGGGCCACGTAGCGATACGCGGAAGGCGGCGTTCGAAAGAGCGTCAAAAACCAGTATAACGCCTTTTGGGGCGACTAACGGAGCGAGCGAGAGGGTGAGCCTTGCACGTGCGAAATTTCGAGGGGGTACCTCCAGCTGACTTGTGCACGGCACCCTACTAACCGGTCTCTAGCGATGTGCCAAATTTGAGCACAATCGGCCCAGCCGTTCTGGAGATCTGGAAGCGGCACCCTGCACGTGCGCACGTGCAAAATGGGTCCCAACTGACTTTTGCACGGCACCCTACTAACCGGTCCCTAACCATGTGCCAAATTTGAGCGCCATCGGTCTAGCCGTTCTCGAGATCTGGAATCGACCCCTGCACGTGCGCACGTGCAGCAGCACCCCAATTCCGGCACATGGATATGCATTGCCTAGTGAGTGTCTACCTACATGCCAACTTTCAGCGCAATCGGCCAAGTAGTTACCGAGATATTGCAACTGTTGACAATTCAACTTGACTCAACTCTCAACTCTCAAATAAATCCGAAAAATCTCCGACACAGACCTGGAGACACGTGGCTCAAGCCATTTCAATGCGTATATATTGAATCAGACGATTCCTGCGCACCACATCACATTTCTCAGGCCACGTCGACGACCGTCGAAACACTAAACCACTGCTAAAAAATAGTCGTTGAATCGCTGCCAAGAGAAGCGTTCACTAAATTCCGTAACATCCTCCCCCCTGAAATGCGAACTTCAGAGGGCGCGTTTCACACAGGTACGGAACCGATCTTACAACGACAGATCCATAGTTCACAGCGAACAAGACTGCATCACTTAATTCAATTCAGACAGATTCAGACAGAGAATCTGAGTCAAACGCATCAGTCTACAAACGCAAACGTAAATCGATTCACCACTCTTCAAACAAACAAACGCCAACCTCGACGCAAACGACATCAAACTTGTCACATCACCAGGGCCACTTTCACCCTGCACTCTGCGAGCCACCACACGCAACTGTCAACTCAGCGCGTCCTCTGCACGCCGCCTCACTGCTCAGAGCGACATCTACAGTCGGCGCCCAACACTACCTTGCCTGTAATCGCAGACGAGAGAAAAACAAACTAACACTGCTGACGAACACTGCGGTCTAACACCGCCGACGAATGTGAGCGGTTCACGGCTCAGAGGACAGCGGGTCGAGGTCAAAAAGCCTCTGGATGGGACGGGTTTTTAGACCAGACGGAGTCCGGACTTCTGCCGACCTCACCTTTCCGTCTCGGCCGGTGATCAGTCTCGTGACGACGCCATGTACCCACCTCATGCGCGGCACGTTATCCTCCTGCAGCATGACCATGGAGCCCTCGGACAGCTTACCTTGAGGCCTGAACCTTCTGACAGAAGGCGGCAGGGTCCTGACATACTCCTTGTACCAGACAGACCAAAATCTAGCCAGACGCTTCTCACACACACGAGCTCTCTCAGTCAGCGCCTTCGCATTCACACAGGCAGGGTCCTCCACCACCCGCGAG
This sequence comes from Amphibalanus amphitrite, assembly GCF_019059575.1. Lineage (NCBI taxonomy): Eukaryota > Metazoa > Arthropoda > Thecostraca > Balanomorpha > Balanidae > Amphibalanus > Amphibalanus amphitrite. The sequence continues at coordinate 34,403 of NW_024883545.1, forward strand.
GAGAACCCGGTCCCTCTGCCCGTCAGAAAGTGCGCCGGGGTGATCGGGGGGCTCGAGTCCAGTCCATCACCAACAAACGTCAATGGACGGGAGTTAACACAACACTCAACTTCTAACAACACAGTCTCCAGCTCATCCCGTGACAGACAGCGTGACCCAAGCGACTTGCGCAGGCCCACTTTCACGGAACGGATGAGCCGTTCCCACCATCCGCCCCACCACGGCGAATGCGGTACAATGAAGCGCCACTCAGGCGCCAGATGACTGTAGACACGCTGCAGCTGCTTATCAGCTCCCCTGAAAGTAGGTGCGTTGTCAGAGTACATGATCCTTGGTAGACCGCGCCTGGCTGAAAAACGCCTGAGTGCTAGCATGAATGCCGGTAACGACAGGGCGTCAGTCATTTCAAGGTGAACGGCACGCGTGACAGCACACGTGAACAGGCACACGTAAAACTTCTTCCGTGGAAAATCGACGCTGAACAGGGGACCACCAAAATCAACACCAGTCACTGTGAATGGAGGGGACTGAGTCACTCTGCAGCCCGGCAGAGGCGCCGCCTCCTCGTTGAACGGTCGAGAATCGTGACGAAGGCAGCTGACACAGCCGCGCTTCACACCCTTGGCGATGCAGCGCAAGCCCAAGATCCAATACGCTCCTCTGAGCGAAGTCATCATCGTTGAGACACCCGCATGTTTCAGAAGAACATGCTGCTCTCTTGCCAAAAGCACAGCCAAGTGACATTTTGGCAGCAGAATCGGGTGCTTCTCCTCGTACATCAAGTCAGAGAACTCCAGCCGACCCCTCACTCTGAGAAGTCTATCGTCAGCGATAAACGGGTCGAGACCGATCAGGCGCGAGCCCTTCGGCAGCGACTGGCGCTTCTCCAACGCGCTCCATTCTCCAGAAAACGCCTTCCGCTGCTCCTGTCGCAGCAGATCGAGCCTCGCGTCAGCTAGCTCGAGAGTCGTCAGATCAGGAAGACTGCACCTGTCAGCTGGGACACGACAGTTCCGTATAAATCGACGGACCCAGCCCGCCACACGGACAGCCTTGGACATCTTACCCCAGCGTTCAACAGGAAATACTTCCTCAAACTGTGAAGTCACCAAACAGAAGGACTCTACTTCAACCATCTCCTCAGTAATAGGATCAGACACCTTCTCGTCAAACGAACACACAGCTCCGTCCGGTGTGCACAAGGTAGCACCGGGCGAGCACACGGCAGCGCCGGGTGAGCACACAGCCCCGCCAGGCGAGCACGCCGCACCGCCGGACGAGCACACAGCACCGCCAGGCGAGCACACAGCACCGCCAGGCGAGCACACGGCTGCGCCGGGAGTGCGCACAGCCCCGCCAGGCGAGCACGCCGCACCGCCGGACGAGCACACAGCACCACCAGGCGAGCACACAGGCGTGCACACAGCACAGCCAGGCGAGCACACAGGCGTGCGCACGGTACCGCCTGGTGAGCACACAGGCGTGCTCACATCACCACCAGCTCGGTACACATCACCACCAAGGGAACACACGTCACCTCCACGGGGGCACACGTCACCTGCACGGGGGCACACGTCACCTCCGGGAGAACTCACAGAGACGCCGGACAAATCGTGCTGCACCAAGACAGACTGGTTCACGTCAGGTGTGTGACAGTGTGACAGCCAAGATGGCCCACTGAGCCACAGCTCTGACCTCACAAGCTCCTCAGCAGACACCCCGCGTGTGGTGAGGTCAGCCGGGTTACACTCCCCCGGACAGTGCTGCCACCGTTCAGGATCCGTCAGACTCTGAATTTCAGTCACTCTGTTGGCCACAAACTCCTTCCACTTACGTGGATCGGCCCTGATCCAACCCAGTGCTACCATTGAATCAGTCCAACAGAGGCACGGAGTACTGTGCGAGAGACGGAGCGCACTCCTCACGAACACGACCAGGCGGGCCGCGATCAGGCAGCCAAGAAGCTCTAGCCTAGGAAGACTAAGCTTCTTAACAGGCGCCACACGGCTCTTTGCCATCACCAGCGACACATGAAATGACCCATCCTCCAAAGGGACACGGATGTAAACGGTAGCTCCATACCCTTTGGGCGATGCATCGCTGAATGCCAGAAGCTCAGCGCCGTGGCCGTCCCTCCACGCGCTCGGCGAGTAGCCGCGCGGCACACGCAGCTCCTTCAGCACCGCCAGTCCACTCAGCCATCTGGCGAACGTCTCACGACAGGACTCCGGCAGCGGGTCATCCCAGTGCAACCCCAGCTGCCACAGCTCTTGGAAGAGAGATTTCAGAGTCATCACAAACGGGCTGATGAATCCAAGGGGATCGAACATGCGTGCGACAAAGCTGAGAACGACACGTTTTGTGGGAACAATGTCGTCAGGCAGTGACACGCCCTGGAATGCGAACAGGTCATCAGTCGGGTTCCAGATCACACCGAGCACCTTCACATGCTCACTCTCACCAGACACACCCTGCGCCTTGTCGAACAACAGGGGGCTGTTAGAGCGACACTTGGTCAACATCATGTGGGCATCTCTCATCACACGCTGAGCCTCTGAGAGCAGCGCGGAGGCCTCACTCTCGCTGTCGGCACCCGACAACAGGTCATCCACATAGAAATTCTCACGCATCTCACGAATGGCAGGAGAATCAGGGTACAGAGACAAATGATGTCTAATCGTAGCACTTAGGAGGAAGGGAGAACTACTGACACCAAAAATGACCCTCTGTGACTTCATCACACGCACACGACCGTCACAGTCCCACAGGAAACGGTGGGTGTCTTGATCCTCGACACTCAGACCGACCTGCAGAAAGGCTTTCGTGATGTCAGCGGTCACTGCGAACGGCCAACGCCTGAAACGCAGGAGAACCTCCAGCAGGTTAGGCAGGAGGCAGGGTCCCACCTCCAAGCAATCGTTCAAAGAGACACCGTTAGGCCCACGAGCGGACGCATCGAACACTGGGCGGACTTTAGTAGAGGTGCTGCTCTCCTTGACTACCGGACGGTGGGGCAGGTAAAATGTAGGGTTCTGGGTTACCAGCTCCTCCACAGGCACCTCTGTAATCACCCCAGCCCCCTCCATCTCACACAGGGCACCATCATAACAGGCACGCAGGTCAGGGTCCCGCTCCAGCTTACGTCCCAGACCAGTCAGCCGCTTCTCAGCACTAGCTCGGTTATCCTGCAACAGGTCAACTGCACCCTCCTTCCATGGCCGTTTCACCACATAACGACCATCAGCTGATCGTTCCACAGTGGACTCGAACGTGGTCATCACATCAGACTCATCACCAGTGGTCACATCCGTCACACCTACTCCCTCCAGTGACCACAGACGGCGCAGCGCCGACTCATGTATGTCACCCAGACACAGGAGCTGACATCCACCCTTGTGGTCATCTACGCCACTCACCTGACCGCTCAGCACCCAGCCGAACACAGTTCTCTGAGCCACCATACCCTCTCGCAGTACTCGCGTCTCCCCACTTACCAGTTGCCAGAACTGATCAACACCGACCAGAATGTCGATGTGCAGACTCTCACTCTCTAGCGGGTCAGCCAGGACTACACCATCAAGCTGATCCAGAACAGAGGCCGGCAGAAGTGGACGCGCGAGGGGGGCACATATGGCTGGAACCGCCACAGCTCTGAGGTTCTGAGGGGCAGATACAGAACCATGTGAACCACTCACACTCAGCTCATACACGTCACGGGTGGCTCTGGGAACCTTTCCTCCTCCGAACACTGCATACCCCACCTCCGTGGAGCCACACCAACGCGGCTGCACCTTGCGCACAAGCGCACTGCTCACGTAAGTAGTGTCTGAGCCAGAATCCAACAGAAGGTTGGCCTCAACAAGACTCCCCCCGTGACCCTGCACCAGCACCCTTGCTACAGGGAGCACAGAACACTTCTTATCTCCATCACATGACAGTGACGCACCTCCACCCCCCTGGGGCCCTCCCTCCGGGGCCGCATCAGCCACCACACTGAGACTCTGAGTCTGACTAGAGTCAGACTGAGGCAGAGCAGCTGTCTGCTCTCTCTCCACACCACCTACCTCTACACGGGATGGCACTCCGACACTCTTACCCATGCACAACAATGGGTGATGGTTACCTCCACAACGATCACACATCCTACCACAATCAGTGGCCCGATGGCCCACCTCAAGGCATGAGAAGCATGCGTACAACTCACGAAGCTTCTGAAATCTCTGACGGAGATTCAGACGCTGGAACACTCTACATCTCTCAGAGACATGTCCCTTACCGCAGAAAGAGCACTTAAGCTCAGATGAGTGCAGAGCTGCCCCGGAGGGTAGACCAGGGCCGGTGCCCCGCGCCTCCGTGTACACAGACGGGCGCCGGCTAGTGACAGCAGGGTGGCTGCCCCCACCTCTCGAAGATGAAGAACCGCCGGCACTGCCAGCCCGAGCGGAGACTCCGGCACCACCAGCCCGTGAAGAAGCGCCGGCACCACTGGCTCGTGAAGATGAAGATGATGCTCCAGCACCAGCCAGTCCCACGTAGACACCAGAGCGACCTCGCCGCTCCACCTCCCTCGTCAGGAACCCGATGAGATGATCAAGATCAGCCTCCTTCTCCTCGGCTTCACGGGCCCACTCCAGGCGGACAGCATTGGGCAGTCGGGAAAGGATGATAGGATTTAGAAGGACACCATAGGACTCTCCTGTAATGCCGAGGGCTTCCAGGCTTCTGATGTGGATGAGGAGGATATCTACTAGGTCACGGAGCTTGTCCAAAGGAATAGGATCAAGGTTGAGGAGAGCTTGCACATGAGAAAATATTATTAAATCCTTGCGTCCAAACCGCTCTTGCAGAAGATCACATGTTATCTTGTAACTCTCGCTACTCAATGCGAGCCCCTCCACGCATCTCTTCGCCTCACCATCCAGCAACGTTCTCAGATAGGTGAGCTTTGTGACATCTGCTAACTTCGAATCATGTACTGCGACACAAAACGCCTCCCAAAATGCAGGCCAATCTTGGGGTTTTCCAGAGAAACGGGGCAGGTCCAACCTCGGTAGCTTGGGGGTCTCACCTCGGATCCCAGCACCAGAAGCTGGTGCTGCTTGGTGGACTGCCAGCAGTTTCATGGCCCTCGCTCTCAACATGATCAACTGGTCCAACGACCCTGAAGACTGGTCGGACAGGGTGTCCTCCTCAGATTGTTCCGACTCAAGAGCCGTCTGCGCGGCTTCAAAGTTACACATCCTCCTATCAAAGAGAGCAAGCATGGTTTCCAGTTCAAAAAGATCCACATCTTTGCTTGTCTGTGCGTCACTTTGCTTTGCATCTTTGCTTGTCAGCGCGGCGCTCAGGGACTCGCCTGCACGATTCAGCCACCCTCGGGCGGCGTTCCTCGAACGCTTCAAGCGCTCTATCTCCGCCATACTCGATATCAGACTGGAAACGGGAAAGAACAACTCAGTAAATATTCCCGGGCAGTTTCGGCACCAAAATGTTGACAATTCAACTTGACTCAACTCTCAACTCTCAAATAAATCCGAAAAATCTCCGACACAGACCTGGAGACACGTGGCTCAAGCCATTTCAATGCGTATATATTGAATCAGACGATTCCTGCGCACCACATCACATTTCTCAGGCCACGTCGACGACCGTCGAAACACTAAACCACTGCTAAAAAATAGTCGTTGAATCGCTGCCAAGAGAAGCGTTCACTAAATTCCGTAACAGCAACAATTACAAAAGTGACACCTCTTCGTTTTGCACGTGGCACGTGCATAAGGGGTCACCCACATGCATCGGGAATAGTCCAATACTTGGTAGAAGGAATGAAGCTACCCTACAAAAATTACCGCGTGTAAATCGGTCAAGTGGTTGCTGAGATATAAGCCTCGCAAAAGCGTGACCACGGCCGGCCGGCCGGCCGGCCGCTCATACTCAGAAATTTCCGTTAATCTAAGGAAAGACTACGCTCGCTTCGCTCGCTCCGTAATAATGACGAAATCACTTCAGTCAATTTTTTGGTCAGGTCAAAGGTCAGGTCACCAGAGGTCATTGAAGGCAAAATTTCGCCGATTTTCAGGTCGAATGTCGAAAATTTCCAAGAAGCCAACGCATAACTCGGGAACCAATAGAGCTACAGCGCCGCGGAAATACGCATTCGATAGCCCTATTAACGCCCTTTCTGAGTAATTCTCTCAGATTTGACCTAACGTCAACGGTTTTGCCTGCAGGGGGCAAAAACTGCAAAAATAGCCGATTTTTTCGGAAACAGTTTTTCTGCAATAACTTTTGACCCAAGCCTTGTACGAGCTTACTTTTACCGGCATCGTGTTCCTCTCGTCAAGACGCATCGAATGAACTATAACTTGACCTTGAAAGGTCAGCTTGAAAATTTGACCTCAGGTCAAGGTCATGACCTGACCGGAAAGGGTCATGTTGCATATCAGTCGATCCGTATCGTCGAGCTGAACACATCTAAGATGTTTTTATCGCTCTAGCATGCCTCTATCAAAAGTTATTTGCGAAAAACTGTTAGATACCATTCGTGACCTAAGATGACCTCAGGGCATAAACAAGGGTCACGGACACCATTTTCATGTTCAGTGTGTCTAAACCACTTGTAATTCGGTGTTTGGGAGTGTTTATAATGTCTTTCGTCCAAAAGAGGCGCATTTCAATTTTCTCCCATTGACTTATAACCCTCGCCCGCACATGGGGGGGGGGGGTGGTTGCCACCCCCCCAGGCAGTCTTTCTGCTCTGCACTCAACATTTTTAGAGCTAGAAGGCTGATTTTTCGTATAGCTGCTCGTCTATCCTTTCTTGATGTCCACTGAAAATTTCAAGTTTCTGTGATTTTTGGTTTCGGAGATATGACCTTGTTTTTCAGGTCATGTCATGACCCAAATGGCCAATTCTCAACATCTTGCGTTTGCCATGGGCCTTGTTAGCTTTTGACACCCTGATTTCGGCCTTTTTTGCCAGTCTTACCTCCCACCTATCATGGAACATGTTGTTCGACGATGTACAGGGGTCAAGGTCAGGGTCAAGGTCAACCTAGGTCATCTAAGATAATTGCGTTTTAGGCAAGCTGAATTTACTTTTTGTGAAGTTTTTTGACTGCATTTTTGGTAAAAGCTTCTCAGATCATGATTTCATGTGATATGGACCCAAAAACAATCGGTGCACACATCAGTATACACACAGACACACACAGACATACAAACACATATAATTGACCTTGACCTAACTTGACCTGAAATGACCTCAGCAGCAAAATTCTGGTCGGATAGTGTGACAAAGAGGCTCTAGCTGGCTTGGCACCAGAAAACAGCATCGTCATCGGTATTTGATAAGCAGCGCACTTGATATCCAACGGTGACCCAAAACAGCTACATTTTTTAGTTTGACCTGACCTGGAAGGTCAGTGACTGACCTGAGAAGGTAAAACTGGGTATCATTGGATTCGTCTCTTCCCAAAGAATCTTTTTGGTCTTTACTGCTAAGCTCTATCTCCAACAGGAACGAAATGGCGCGGGGGGGTGGCAACCACCCCCCCCCCCATGTGCGTTCTAGGATGGGAAAATGGCATGTGCGGGCGAGGGATAATGGGAGGTCTCAAAATTGACCTGACCTTAGGTCATCGATATCAAAATTCTGAGATATACATTTTGTACATGCTATTACTCTTAGCAATCGCTGAAAGTTTCAAAGCGATCGGTCACTCGGTGTAGCTGTGACAGACATTGAAACTTTTTATGAGGTGAGGTCACTTCAAGTGACCTGGTGACCTGACCTTGAATGACCTTGGTCTAAAATTTTCACAACATGTGTAGAATTGATGTATGATAAGGTGTACCAAAAACGGCGGCGCTCCGCGCCGCCGTTTTTGAGATATTCGCGAAAAACCACAAGGGGGGGTGTTCAAACACCCCCCCCCCCAGCAGGGCGCGGGTTAACCCGCGCCCGGCTGGGGGTCCTGGATTTCCACGCCCTGCTGGGGGGGGGGGTGTTTGAACACCCCCCCTTGTAACTCGGCTCCTGGGCCACGTAGCGATACGCGGAAGGCGGCGTTCGAAAGAGCGTCAAAAATAATGACGAAATCACTTCGGTCAATTTTTTGGTCAGGTCAAAGGTCAGGTCACCAGAGGTCATTGAAGGCAAAATTTCGCCGATTTCCAGGTCGAATATCGAAAATTTCCAAGAAGCCAACGCATAACTCGGGAACCAATAGAGCTACAGCGCCGCGGAAAAGCGCATTCGATAGCCCTATTAACGCCCTTTCTGAGTAATTCTCTCAGATTTGACCTAACGTTAAAGGTTTTGCCTGCAGGGGACAAAAACTGCAAAAATAGCCGATTTTTTTGGAAACAGTTTTTTGGCAATAACTTTTGACCCAAGCCTTGTACGAGCTTACTTTTACCGGCATCGTGTTCCTCTCGTCAAGACGCATCGAATGAACTATAACTTGACCTTGAAAGGTCAACTTGAAAATTTGACCTCAGGTCAAGGTCATGACCTGACCGGAAAGGGTCATGTTGCATATCAGTCGATCCGTATCGTCGAGCTGAACACAGCTAAGGCGTTTTCATCGCTCTAGCATGCCTCTATCAAAAGTTATTTGCGAAAAACTGTTAGATACAATTCGTGACCTAAGATGACCTCAGGGCATAAACAAGGGTCACGGACACCATTTTCATGTTCAGTGTGTCTAAACCACTTGTAATTCAGTGTTTGGGAATGTTTATAATGTCTTTCGTCCAAAAGAGGCGCATTTCAATTTTCTCCCATTGACTTATAATGGGGAGGTCGCAAAATTGACCTGACCTTAGGTCACCGATATCAAAATTCCGAGATATACATTTTATAGATACTGTTACTCTTATCAATCGCTAAAAGTTTCAAAGCGATCGGTCACTCGGTGTAGCTATGACAGACATTGAAACTTTTTATGAGGTGAGGTCACTTCAAGTGACCTGGTGACCTGACCTTGAATGACCTTGGTCTAAAATTTTCACAACATGTGTAGAATTGATGTATGATAAGGTGTACCAAAAACGGCGGCGAGCGCCGCCGTTTTTGAGATATTCGCGAAAAACCACAAGGGGGGGTGTTCAAACACCCCCCCCCCCAGCAGGGCGCGGGTTAACCCGCGCCCGGCTGGGGGTCCTGGATTTCCACGCCCTGCTGGGGGGGGGGGTGTTTGAACCCCCCCCCCTTGTAACTCGGCTCCTGGGCCACGTAGCGATACGCGGAAGGCGGCGTTCGAAAGAGCGTCAAAAACCAGTATAACGCCTTTTGGGGCGACTAACGGAGCGAGCGAGAGGGTGAGCCTTGCACGTGCGAAATTTCGAGGGGGTACCTCCAGCTGACTTGTGCACGGCACCCTACTAACCGGTCTCTAGCGATGTGCCAAATTTGAGCACAATCGGCCCAGCCGTTCTGGAGATCTGGAAGCGGCACCCTGCACGTGCGCACGTGCAAAATGGGTCCCAACTGACTTTTGCACGGCACCCTACTAACCGGTCCCTAACCATGTGCCAAATTTGAGCGCCATCGGTCTAGCCGTTCTCGAGATCTGGAATCGACCCCTGCACGTGCGCACGTGCAGCAGCACCCCAATTCCGGCACATGGATATGCATTGCCTAGTGAGTGTCTACCTACATGCCAACTTTCAGCGCAATCGGCCAAGTAGTTACCGAGATATTGCAACAATTACAAAAGTGACACCTCTTCGTTTTGCACGTGGCACGTGCATAAGGGGTCACCCACATGCATCGGGAATAGTCCAATACTTGGTAAAAGGAATGAAGCTACCCTACAAAAATTACCGCGTGTAAATCGGTCAAGTGGTTGCTGAGATATAAGCCTCGCAAAAGCGTGACCACGGCCGGCAGGCCGGCCGGCCGCTCATACTCAGAAATTTCCGTTAATCTAAGGAAAGACTACGCTCGCTTCGCTCGCTCCGTAATAATGACGAAATCACTTCAGTCAATTTTTTGGTCAGGTCAAAGGTCAGGTCACCAGAGGTCATTGAAGGCAAAATTTCGCCGATTTTCAGGTCGAATGTCGAAAATTTCCAAGAAGCCAACGCATAACTCGGGAACCAATAGAGCTACAGCGCCGCGGAAATACGCATTCGATAGCCCTATTAACGCCCTTTCTGAGTAATTCTCTCAGATTTGACCTAACGTCAACGGTTTTGCCTGCAGGGGGCAAAAACTGCAAAAATAGCCGATTTTTTCGGAAACAGTTTTTCTGCAATAACTTTTGACCCAAGCCTTGTACGAGCTTACTTTTACCGGCATCGTGTTCCTCTCGTCAAGACGCATCGAATGAACTATAACTTGACCTTGAAAGGTCAGCTTGAAAATTTGACCTCAGGTCAAGGTCATGACCTGACCGGAAAGGGTCATGTTGCATATCAGTCGATCCGTATCGTCGAGCTGAACACATCTAAGATGTTTTTATCGCTCTAGCATGCCTCTATCAAAAGTTATTTGCGAAAAACTGTTAGATACCATTCGTGACCTAAGATGACCTCAGGGCATAAACAAGGGTCACGGACACCATTTTCATATTCAGTGTGTCTAAACCACTTGTAATTCGGTGTTTGGGAGTGTTTATAATGTCTTTCGTCCAAAAGAGGCGCATTTCAATTTTCTCCCATTGACTTATAACCCTCGCCCGCACATGGGGGGGGGGGGGGGGGGTGGTTGCCACCCCCCCAGGCAGTCTTTCTGCTCTGCACTCAACATTTTTAGAGCTAGAAGGCTGATTTTTCGTATAGCTGCTCGTCTATCCTTTCTTGATGTCCACTGAAAATTTCAAGTTTCTGTGATTTTTGGTTTCGGAGATATGACCTTGTTTTTCAGGTCATGTCATGACCCAAATGGCCAATTCTCAACATCTTGCGTTTGCCATGGGCCTTGTTAGCTTTTGACACCCTGATTTCGGCCTTTTTTGCCAGTCTTACCTCCCACCTATCATGGAACATGTTGTTCGACGATGTACAGGGGTCAAGGTCAGGGTCAAGGTCAATTTGTATTTGTATTTGTATTTGCCATCGTAGAGCGGTCCACTCAAAGTGTGGCTATTAAGCTCCGAGTCAAACATGGTCGCTGTCATGGATAAAAAAAAAAAAAAAAAACACACACACACACACACACACACGCACGCACACATACACGGTACACAGGGCTACCCCTGTGCTGTGGCGGCCACGGCTGTCGGAACGGTCACGTTCGGTGGAGATCCAGCAGGCGTCTCTTCACGGTACGTGAAAAACGCTGCTGGCTAAGCGGTGTCAGGTCACTCGACAGCCGGTTGTAGAGGGCAGGTGCCCTCGAGCAAAAGCGTCTCTTGCCGGTCTCGGTGTTGGACCTCGGCACGTAGAGTTGCCCGTCCTGCCTCGTGCGCCGGGACCGCCGGTCACCGTTGCACACGAATGCAGCCGCCAGTGACTCGGGCTCGCCACCAGCAATCACCCTGTGCGCCAGACACAGTGTACGGTGGTCGGCCATGTGCTGAGCGGGCAGCCAGCCAAGTTTCCCGCGCAGGTCACTAACATGATCAAATTTTCTCTTTCCAAAAATGACTCGTGCAGCAAAGTTCAGTACCTTTTGAATTCTGTCAATGTTTTTCTTAGTGCCGTTGCCGTAGACGGAAAGGCAGTATGTGACCTGCGAGAGAACCAAGGCGGCTACTAGTGTCTTGATGACACCGACAGGCAGGACGTGACGGACATGTGACAGCGCGACAAGAGTACCGCTGCATCGCCTGCCGACGACACCCACGTGACTGTCCCATGATAATTTCTGGTCGAAAATAACGCCAAGATTTTTTACCTCGCGGCAAGGTACGAGGTCAGTGTTGCGGAAGGCAATTTTGAAGTCTGGAAGGCCGCGCAAATTTTGACCTGTTCCGAGAGTGATGAGCTGTGTTTTGTTTGCGTTTACTTTAAGGGCGTTTGCGCAGAACCACTGATCCAAAGCAGTCAATGAATTTTCCATGCTATGAATAACAGCCGAAAGTTCGTTCTTTTTGCCAGAGACAATCACCTGGGTGTCGTCAGCGTACTGCACGACACTTGCACCCGCAGCGAACAGTGACATGTCATTTGCAAACACGGTAAACAAGAGGGGGCCCAGGGCAGACCCCTGGAAAACCCCCATCGAGTTCGGCATCGGCGGGGAGACGCTGGCAGCTCCAGTGTGGTCTCTGAGTGACACACTCTGGGTATGGCCGGTCAGGTAAGCTTTAAACCACTGAACATCCACACCGTGCAGCTCGAGTTTCCGAAGTAAAATGTCATGGTCGATAATATCAAAACACTTGCTCACTTGCTCAGGTCAATAAGACATAAGAGGGTGATCTCCCCGCCGTCGGCAGCTGTGAGGATTTGGTCGGTTACGGTAGCCAGCGCGGTTTCCGTCGAATGGCGCGGACGGAAACCGTGCTGGCTGGGGGATAGGAGGTGGTTGGAGGATAGGTAATGGTAAAGCTGCCGCTGGACAACGCGCTCTACTAGTTTGGCGATGGTGGGGATGATGGAAATAGGACGGAAGTTGGAAGGATCGGATGGGTCGCCGGTCTTGAAGATGGGGTGAATGAGCGAATGTTTCCAGGTTGGAGGGTAGTCGGATTGGGTGAGACATGCGTTAATGATATGTAGGATGACATAGCCGACGGCGGGGAAGCCAGCCTTCAGAGCACGAGCACACAAACCATCAGATCCGCACGCAGGCGAGTTCCTCATGCTGTACAGCGCGATCGTCAGCGTATCGAGGTCGATGGGAGAGACTGAGAAGCCGCAGGCCCCCACACGCGGCAGGCGGCAGGGCAGGTCTGCCGCGTGCTCGGCCGCATCGGCCACCTCCGCCGCCACCCTCGGCCCGACAGACACGAAATACTCATTCAGCGCGCTCGGTGATAGCTGTGGTGAGGTGATATCTCGCTTCCGGCCAGCAACAACACTCCGAATGTTGCGCCACACGGTGTGGGGTCCCTGCTCCCTGATACGGGACTCTATGGCCAGGCGCGTGTCGCGGCGGATGGCGGACCGGACAGATCGGTTCAGATCGCGGTATTCGCTCGAGTCACGGCCGAGGGTGCGCAGAGCGCCGCGGCGGCTCGCCATCAAGTCCTTAGTGGTGGCCGTGACCGGTGGGGCAGATGGGTTGTGAACCTTGCGGCTCCGTATCGGCGCGTGCTTGTCCAGAACAGGTATGTAGAGTGATAAAAAAGCTCGCCACTTCCCATCGACCGTCTCAGATGTAAAAACGTCATTCCAGTCACAGCACTGTAAATCGAACAGAAACGCACCCGAGTCTATCCTAGCGAGTGGGCGTGACCGCGACACTACAGTGTGCGATCGTGGACGGCGCGGCACACTGAGACTACAACTAACGATGCGATGTGGGCTAAAATCACAATGTTTATTGCGGCGCGGCGTTGCTACGTTAAGACGATTGACAATGAGAACATCTAAAAGCGATCCAGAGGTAAATGTCGGGCCAGTCACTAGTTGAGAGAGCGAGTCATCTAGGTCATCGAGTCAACCTAGGTCATCTAAGATAATTGCGTTTTAGGCAAGCTGAATTTACTTTTTGTGAAGTTTTTTGACTGCATTTTTGGTAAAAGCTTCTCAGATCATGATTTCATGTGATATGGACCCAAAAACAATCGGTGCACACATCAGTATACACACAGACACACACAGACATACAAACACATATAATTGACCTTGACCTAACTTGACCTGAAATGACCTCAGCAGCAAAATTCTGGTCGGATAGTGTGACAAAGAGGCTCTAGCTGGCTTGGCACCAGAAAACAGCATCGTCATCGGTATTTGATAAGCAGCGCACTTGATATCCAACGGTGACCCAAAACAGCAACATTTTTTAGTTTGACCTGACCTGGAAGGTCAGTGACTGACCTGAGAAGGTAAAACTGGGTATCATTGGATTCGTCTCTTCCCAAAGAATCTTTTTGGTCTTTACTGCTAAGCTCTATCTCCAACAGGAACGAAATGGCGCGGGGGGGGGTGGCAACCACCCCCCCCCCCCCATGTGCGTTCTAGGATGGGAAAATGGCATGTGCGGGCGAGGGATAATGGGAGGTCTCAAAATTGACCTGACCTTAGGTCATCGATATCAAAATTCTGAGATATACATTTTGTACATGCTATTACTCTTAGCAATCGCTGAAAGTTTCAAAGCGATCGGTCACTCGGTGTAGCTGTGACAGACATTGAAACTTTTTATGAGGTGAGGTCACTTCAAGTGACCTGGTGACCTGACCTTGAATGACCTTGGTCTAAAATTTTCACAACATGTGTAGAATTGATGTATGATAAGGTGTACCAAAAACGGCGGCGCTCCGCGCCGCCGTTTTTGAGATATTCGCGAAAAACCACAAGGGGGGTGTTCAAATACCCCCCCCCAGCAGGGCGCGGGTTAACCCGCGCCCGGCTGGGGGTCCTGGATTTCCACGCCCTGCTGGGGGGGGGGGGGTGTTTGAACACCCCCCTTGTAACTCGGCTCCTGGGCCACGTAGCGATACGCGGAAGGCGGCGTTCGAAAGAGCGTCAAAAATAATGACGAAATCACTTCGGTCAATTTTTTGGTCAGGTCAAAGGTCAGGTCACCAGAGGTCATTGAAGGCAAAATTTCGCCGATTTCCAGGTCGAATATCGAAAATTTCCAAGAAGCCAACGCATAACTCGGGAACCAATAGAGCTACAGCGCCGCGGAAAAGCGCATTCGATAGCCCTATTAACGCCCTTTCTGAGTAATTCTCTCAGATTTGACCTAACATTAAAGGTTTTGCCTGCAGGGGACAAAAACTGCAAAAATAGCCGATTTTTTTGGAAACAGTTTTTTGGCAATAACTTTTGACCCAAGCCTTGTACGAGCTTACTTTTACCGGCATCGTGTTCCTCTCGTCAAGACGCATCGAATGAACTATAACTTGACCTTGAAAGGTCAACTTGAAAATTTGACCTCAGGTCAAGGTCATGACCTGACCGGAAAGGGTCATGTTGCATATCAGTCGATCCGTATCGTCGAGCTGAACACAGCTAAGGCGTTTTCATCGCTCTAGCATGCCTCTATCAAAAGTTATTTGCGAAAAACTGTTAGATACAATTCGTGACCTAAGATGACCTCAGGGCATAAACAAGGGTCACGGACACCATTTTCATGTTCAGTGTGTCTAAACCACTTGTAATTCAGTGTTTGGGAATGTTTATAATGTCTTTCGTCCAAAAGAGGCGCATTTCAATTTTCTCCCATTGACTTATAATGGGGAGGTCGCAAAATTGACCTGACCTTAGGTCACCGATATCAAAATTCCGAGATATACATTTTATAGATACTGTTACTCTTATCAATCGCTAAAAGTTTCAAAGCGATCGGTCACTCGGTGTAGCTATGACAGACATTGAAACTTTTTATGAGGTGAGGTCACTTCAAGTGACCTGGTGACCTGACCTTGAATGACCTTGGTCTGAAATTTTCACAACATGTGTAGAATTGATGTATGATAAGGTATACCAAAAACGGCGGCGCTCCGCGCCGCCGTTTTTGAGATATTCGCGAAAAACCACAAGGGGAGGGGGGGTGTTCAAACACCCCCCCCCCAGCAGGGCGCGGGTTAAGTAATTCAATACATCTCTTCTTTTTTGCTGACCGGACAAACCTCTACAATTCATTGACATGAGTCTTAGATCAGTCATTGGAGTTTGCTTGCGTACTAAGGTTTGTGACAGTGGAAAGGTTAGAGAGTGATTTTCTATTTATCTGTCTATGTCTTTGCATGAGAATCAGTTGGCTATCGTGGTAAAAGATGTCCGGTCTAAACTGTGTGCATATCTTGAGTGTAATGAGAGCAATATTGAAGCTGTGAATAATGAAAGGGTTCTTACGTCGGGTTTGATGGATGGAAGAGGATGCGACGCAGCTCGGCCTCGCCCCCGTCAGCACCGGCAGACGCCGGAACCCGGACGCAGGCGAGAGCAGACCAGCGACGGCCACCAGCACCGGCACGAGCGCCGCCGCCGCCGCCGCCGCCGCCGGGGCCGGGGCCGCCACCTCCGCCCTCCCCGCCGAGACGACGGCCACCTCCCCGAATGAAGCCGAGCCCGACGAACGAGCCGCCGCCGCCGCCGCCGGAGCCGAGGCCACACCAGCAATGCGTTGTATCTCTGAGCAAATGCAAATTGCAAACAGCGCCAGAACAAAGCAAACACGCAGGCCGCTCATGAGGTCTGACAGTCATGGAGGTTGGGAAACGCGATAAACAGAGCAGAATATTCAAGCATACATGTAAACACAAAAATGCAGTTGGACAAACACAAAACAAATCACGAATAGATGGGGAACCTGCGGTCATAAATGCATGATCTAAGCCATCAATCGTTAGAGATAGAACAAGATGCAATAATGAAACCATAAATGAAACTATGTAAAGAAAAATGAACAAAATTAGACAATAACCTAAAAAAAAAATAGAAACACGGAGCCTGCGACACTACAATATTACACGTAAGAAATACATATTATCATCTTACACACCAAAACAATGGCATTCACCGAAAGATACAAAAACAACCATCAACGACGCTGAGCGGGCAGCTTAACCTATTGTAAGTGGCGAGTCTGCGCTACCCACGCTTCACCAAGCTACTGACAGCGTGGCCAGTCGACTCGGCGTACCTCGCACCGCTCTCACCAGAGCAGCGCAGACAGACCAGGCACTGCTGCTGCTCTGGCACTCACCGCTCCAGAACGCTGTACCCGAGCTCACGCACTCGGTCCACGGAGTTCACCCTCGTGCTCACGCCAAACTGCTGCTGCTTGAAAAAGACGTGGCCGCTGATCTGTCCGCTCTGACGATCAATTCGTTCGGTCGGAAACGCAAAGCACGTACCGCGCTCACAACGTTCTATTCACAAACGCAAAGCACGTACCGCACTCACAACGTTATATTCCCGACTGACTCTCACTCACCCGTCACACCACAACGGCTGCGGAAACGACCCCGGTCGTCTCCGTCCGTTCACAGCGCCGACAGCCCACCGTGCCCCGGGGACAAGGCGGACCCAAACACAATCAATCGCAGTGCATAACCCTAATACATATCAACTCCTCCCCCCTAAGTTAAAAAAAAACGAAGGCAGAAAAAAAAACATAGCTTGCTTAACAATGCGCCAACCTCACCATGATCTTTTTTACCAGAATCGAGCGGGTATCACCCGCTCACGGCCCGACCGACGCGGGACGGCGGCGGGCTGGCTGGACTGCACATTGCCGCTAGCTACATCCGGGCTTGTCTGACCCGAGGTGTCCGCGGAAGGTAGCTCACCTCCGCCAGGATCAGACGCGGTCACACTCCTATCAACTGACAAACTGTCAGCAAACCGAGCTCGGAGGTGGTCGATATGGCGCCGAAACCGACGACCGTCCGGCAGCTGGACGTCATACTGACAGCCAGACGCGGCCACTACCACTGCCGGCTGCCAGAGGCGCTGGCCCACCGACGACACATACACCCGGTCACCCGGCTCGAATTGTCGCTCTCCGGTACAGTGCCGGTTGTTCGCCAGTGTTTGTCTTTCCTGTTTGGTCCGGACTCGGTCGAGCAGAGCGCCGTCTGGCTGCAGCCGCGTCAGATGGGTAGCCATTGGCCGGCCATAGAGGAGCTCCGCGGGCGTCACGCCGGTGGTGGAGTGGGAAGTTGTGCGATACTGAAACAACACCCGACTTAGGCGCGTCTGGAACGACCCCTCAGTCTGCTTCTTCAGACCGATCTTGATCACTTTGACAGCACTCTCTCCCTGGCCGTTCGACTTCGGGTGGAGAGGTGGAGAGAGCACGTGCTGTACACCATTACCGGTAAGAAACTGACGGAGCGCGTCACCGGTAAACACCGCCGCGTTGTCACAGACTATCACACGCGGCACTCCGTGTTCTGCAAAAGCCATCCTCAGCCTCTCAATGGTCGCCTCCGCCGTGGGCGACGCAGTCGGGTATGCCGATATCCACTTAGAATGCGCATCAACTAGCACCAGGATCATTTGTCCGTCCACCGGGCCCGCGTAGTCCATATGAAGGCGATCCCAGGGCGCCTCCGGATACGGCCAGGGGCTTTCAGACACCGGAGTGGCCTGGGGACGGCTCAGCTGGCACGCGTGACAGTTACGCACCGCCGACTCAATGGCGGCGTCCATGCCCGGCCACCACACGTGAGCACGCCCTTTTGCCTTCATGGCCACCACTCCTGGGTGTCCTTGGTGTAGAAGTGCCAGCATAGATTTCCGCAGAGCAGCGGGTACCACAACACGGGTTCCCCACAGCAGGATTCCAGGCTGGACACTGAGTTCAAGTCGGCGGTGGTAGAATGGCTCCATACCGTCACCAGCCGGCTCAGACCAGCCGCCGATTGTTGCCTGATACGCACGCGCCAGTACTGGGTCACGGGCGGTGCACCGACGGATCTGATCGACACGAATCAGCTGATCCACAGACTCCAGAAGGCAGACGATATCTCCAGGATCCGGAACACTGGTCGGGTACACCGCCAGAGGGAGACGGCTCAGTCCGTCACTGTGAGTCTGCCGAGCTGAGGGGGCGTACACCAGCTTGTACTGGTACGCCTGCAGCGCCATGCGCCACCTGGCGACACGAGGCGACACCATAAGCGGCAGTGGTTTGTCGCCACTCAGAAGGCCCAACAGCGGTTTATGGTCTGTCTGAATGAAGACGTGTCGACCACACACGAACTGGTGAAATTTCTTCACCCCGAAGACCACAGCCAGGCCTTCCTTATCCAACTGACTGTAGTTGGCCTCCGCCGCCGCGAGGGTCCGTGACGCATATTCCACTGGCCGCTCAGTCCCACAGCTGTCTATCACCAGACATCGGTAGGATTGTGATTGCAGGATTGCAAAATCCTGATTGCATTCCTTTTTGGTGGATTGCACCTGGATTTGAAATCCATTCCAAAAAACAGGATTTGATTGCGGATTGGATTGCATTATACTTCCAAGTTTTGCAATCCAATCCGTTTGTGTTTGATTAGTGCTTTGAAATGGTTTGTTGCGATTGAAAATTATGAGATCGGCTTCATCGGCTTAATGTACTTTGCTATCAAGGGCTTTACATCGAAACTTGAAATGATTTAAACGCTTTTAATTTAAACGCTCAAAATAATATACGCTGATGAACTACATAGGAAGGGCAAAATTACGTATTTGAGGGCAAGTTTTAAAAATATAAAACACTGGTTGGGTAGAGGTTTAAATGTGGGGGTGTTTGAGGCAAAAATATTTCCCATAAAATACCTGTTACTTAACCCTATTAGTGGCAGGGGGGTTGTTTTTATCCACCCCTCAGGTTTTTCGGGAATATCTCCGAAACCGCTGAAGCTACGATGCTGAAATTTTCGGGCTTTTCCTAAAACTAAATTGGGCACATTCCCTGAAAATTTCAAGTTCATACCTTTACCAGGGGCGGCTCCAGAGCACTGGGAATTGGGGGGTCCTATTCGTGAAGCGAGTCATTCGGGGCGAAGATCACGATACTGATGTATTATAACTGTATACCTACACCAGTTTTACGAACATTGAATGAAAGATATCATGTGATAACATATACAAAGTTATTGTGCATCCTCTTTTAACACGTTTTTGCTATAATAGGCGGATCCAGGCGTCCAAAAAGGGGGGTTATGTTTTACCTCCCAACATAGGTGCCCTGACACCGCCTATGCATGACCAATACAATTGTAGTCGTCTTCTCATAAGAAAATTGTAACATAACAAGACCATTGCCACCCTTTTTAGAAACAGTACCAACAAAAACCTTATTTACTATACTTTTTGTGTACCCCCAATCTCAATTATCTGTATCCGCCTATGATTTTTGGAAATGCATATTTTTAGGATCCATGTGAATTCCTGGTTCATTCTCTATCGATCGGCAAAAGTTGCGTTAAGATTGGTTCAGAAACCTGGCCGTGATAGACAGTCTAAAATGTATCTACAATTTGCCCGTTTTTACCCCCTCTACCCCCCCCCCCTATTGACATTTTTAATTTTTATTTTTTAGAAATGTAGATCACGTCGAGCGAAATCGAATGCCGTTTGAATTTTGAAAATCGGCCCGTTAGATCTCGAGATATCAAGGGGGGTCGTAAACAGCCCCCCCCCCCCCTGCCACTAATAGGGGTAGCCAGGAGCCTGCCACTAATAGGGTTAAATATAGGAATTACTCGCAAGACTAGGTACTAGAAATGGGTGATTTGAGGATGGAGGCACGGCCCTATGCCCCCCTCCCTCCCCCAGATCCAGGCCCAGATCCACTAGTGCACATAATAATACAACAGGATTGCAAAAAAGGATTGCGGATTTGATCACAATCCAAGTGAAAAAAGGGGATTGCGGGTAGGAATGCAATCCACTTCGGCACTAGGAATGTGGATTGGGAATGCAATCCTTTCAAAAAGGATTTTACCGATGCCTGTCTATCACTGACAGCACCGCGCCGAGCCCGTATGGGCTGGCATCCACCGACAGGACGAGCGGCAGGGCTGCATCGTAGTGCGCGAGACACGGCGCCTGCACCAGCAGCTGTTTGGTGCGAGCGAACGCCGCGTCCTCGGCTGATCCCCAGCGCCACGGCTGATCCGCCTTCAGGAGCCGATACAGCGGTGCCGCCACGGTGGCCAGGTTGTCCAAGAACTTCGAGTAGTACATGAGAAGACCCAGGTACGCCTTCAGCTGCTTGGTGTCTGCACGTGGCGGCGCCTCCGCCACCGCACGCACCTTCGCGGCTGTGGGATGGATGCCGTCACGATCAACGCGGTAGCCCAGATACTCCACGTCATTTGTCATCCACTTGCACTTGCTCGGATTCAGCCGAAGACCGGCGTCCAGCAGACGCTTCAGCACCGCTTCCACGTTGTGGCGATGTTCTTCATCATTGTGGCCCGTGATGCACACATCGTCGAGAAAAACGGCGACGTGCGGCAGGCCAGCCAGGAGCTGCTCCATCAGGCGCTGGAACGCCGCAGGAGCGGACGATATGCCGTACACGAGCCGCGTCGCCGCCATGAGACCACGATGAGTGTTTATCACCGTGTACCTTTGACTGTTCTCGTCTAGAGGCACCAACAGGTACAGTCACCAGCAGTTGCTACCCATCACCCCCGGACGGCGGGGGAGCAAGCTACCACCGCCCCTGCGAGACTAGCGCCGCCATGCGCCAAGAAGTGGAAGCACCACGTGACTGAGGCCACGTGAGGGCAGGGTCACGTGATGGAGGGGCGGAGCATAGTAGCTTTTGCGCCCGACACTAACTGAAATGCGGCGCTGTGATTGGGCGCCTTAGCATGAATGAAGCCCCGGCGCCAGAATCAGCCGTTCGCCTTATATGGAAAGTGAACCTTTGCGTTTCACTGTTCTGTATTGGGTTGAGAGCCACGGCACCATACGAATTGTGAGCCCCTTTGAACGGGTCACCGCCCGAGGCGCTGAGGCGACGGCTGTGCCGGGCAAAGTCTAGCCTGGTGGGAGAGGTGGGCCAGGGAAAGTGCGATCGAGCAGCCACTGGGACGTGGATTGGTATTATCCAACCGCGACAAACGACGTCAGCAGCCTCTTCTCGTGTCATAGACAGTGTCTATGACACGAAAAGCTAGACAGACAACGTGGGCAGTGCCCAATCAAAAGCTACTAAACGATCCAGTTAAGAAGTTGGCGAGGTAGCCAGACCAAATAAAAAGTTTTTAATTCGATTTTGGTTGACAAGTGACATACAAGCCCGCTGTGATGGACCAAAAAAGGAAGGAGCTGAACAGTTCATACAACTTCTAAAAAGCTCAACGATTTAAAAATTCAAAAGTTAAATATTAAACTTCAGCCTGCATGTTTAAACTCTGGTCCGGCGCTGGCAGGAAGCTTATATTGCCACTTACAATTCCACTACGTCGTAAAAGTTATAACCAATAGTTCTGTGAGAGCAGCAACTGAAAGCCCCGTTGAGAGGGGGGAGGGCGGCGCGAAACGGCCCCCTCTCTCCTTTTCAGTCGATATCTCCTAAAGTATAGTAAATGTCGCCACCAAACTTTCAAGACCCCTCCGGGCATCATTTATACACCTTGTGACCAAATTTTTCCAGAGCTCTTATAAAAGGTTAGTCACAAATGACGTCAGAGGGATGTCATGTTCTGTCATTTTCGACCCAATAAAAGGTTTAGCGGGAAGAGCTGTCACGCTTACAGTTCTGAAGACAACGAAAAATATTCAAGATCAAAAAGATGTAAAATAAACAGCGCTACCAAACTGCTAGCTCTTATTAATCGGTGAAAAATGCGACCTTTGACCTGACTTGTGACGTCATGGGTTGCACCTAGGTCAACGAAACCTGGTAACAAGGTAGTTCCCTGGTGGGGAGTTGACCGGTGACCGCGGGCAGAGGCGGACGTGCGCGCACCGCTCCGCTCCCGACGCCTGTGGAGCGCGTCCCCAGTGGTGAACGGTGCCCTGCTAAGCCGGCGACGATTGAAACCAAGTAGTGACTATGCCGACGGACGCCGCGATTAGTGCCGAGGAGCGTCATTCCGTGAGTGACCTAGTCAGGAACTTCGGTGACCCACTCACGGAGAGTCACGGTAAGCGAGACAGGTCAGAGTCTGGCGACTCAGCTCCAGCAGGAAAGCGCGGCGCTCGGGGAACAGACTCCACCGAGCCAAGTCCGTCATCGCGCAACACCAACCTCAAAGGCTACCTGGACGTTGCTCTGGAGAAGTTAGAAGATAAGTTAATGTCATCAATATCAAAAGATCTCCACGAGTTTCGAGAGATCGTCGCAGCTGAGATCAGCGCTCTAAACGACCGTGTCCGTGATTTAGAGCGTCACGTAGAAGAGCGCGACAACGAGGTTGCCGATCTGACAAGAGATCTCGCAGCTGCGCGCAGCGACATCAAAGCGTTGCAAGAAAGAACAGAGAACGCCGAGATGAACTCTCGCATCCCCTGCCTGATTTTGTCGGGTGGAGCTATGGCGTCCCGGCGCAAAGCTGTCCTGGGCGCGCCCCTGCCGGTCGACGGGTCAGCGCCTCGGGCCCCGACGTCTGACAGCTCGGCCGCTGAGCCGGCCGGCCCCGGTGGCGCGCCAGTCTGGGCGCGAGAACGGGGACCCGCGGCCGCGCGCCGTGCCGGCGAGCCGGAGGATGTCGGCGGGCTAGTGATCTCCGCTGTCCGAGCCCGGCTACCTGGACTGAGCATCACAGAACAGGACATCGACCGTGCTCATCGACTGCCGGGACCGAACAACAAGGTGATCGTCCGGTTCGTCCGCTCCGGGCCTGGCAGCGTGAGGGACCAGCTCATGTCTCGGCGCCTGGAGCTGAAAGGTCAAGACCTCTTCATCAACGAGAGTCTGACCGCAGGCAAGAGTCAGATCTACCGCTCTCTACTTGAAGCAAAGAAGACCCAGATGATCTACACTGTCTTCACAAGATGGGGACACGTGTTCTTCAAGTCCGAGAAGTTCGGCACCAGCACTCGCGTGGACTCCATCGAAAAGCTAAGAGAGTTACGTTTCCCAGTAAAACAGTGATGCGCCTATTCCCAAGCATTAGTCAGCAGTTTCAAGTTGGTCCGATTGTACTTTTCGTTTGTTCCTTGTACTTGCTAGGTTTTGTTTACTTAGTTTTATTACCACTTTTTGTTTCGGGCTATTATTCATTGTTGCTATATGATGTAGAAGAACACTCTGTTCGTTTTAAGGTGCAGCTTCACATAGCCTGTTTCGCGTTTCCCTTTATACGTCAGCGAATCGCTTTTATTCAAACAAAGTTTAATTCGCCTAATTTATTGTCCTGGGCAGTGGTACTGGTTGCGGCCGGCGGCTGCGGCGGCGGCGGCGGCGGCCGCGGCGGCGGCGGCGGTGGCTGCGGCGGCGGCGGCGGCGGCGGCGGCGGTGGCGGCGGTGGCGGCGGCGGCGGCGGTGGCGGTGGCGGTGGCGGCGGCTGCGGCGGTGACTGCTGGGTAGCTATCAGCTTCAGCCAGTACCCAGAGTTAATAACCGTCCCCCTTTCAAGAAGCCTAGCCCGATATCTAACACAAGCAATGTTCAGGTGCACAAATGCGCAGTTTTACCTGTCAATACTCTATTTTTCTATCCAACATGGCTAGTATAAAGTTTATGTCCATGAATTGTAGAGGACTCTCCGGACACCAAAAGAGAAGAGACGTGGTCAACTTCTTAAAAAATACTGCATATGACATAATTTTCTTGCAAGATACACACTTCACTGCTAAAACATTAAGAAACTTTGACAAAATCTGGCCGGGGAAAGGATATCATGCTTGTAAGACTTCCAATAGTAGAGGCACCTCAATACTGATTAGGCAACATGTTCAACATAACATATTACTCGAACAGCAGGATAACAACGGTAATTACGTCATCCTCGTTTGCGAACTTGACTCAGGTCTATACACATTTGTCAATATCTACGGTCCAAATGAGGACAATCCATCCTTTTATAAACAAATAGATCAGTTACTGCAGCAGCTTCCGTGTGATAATATAATAATCGCCGGAGACTTCAATATGGTTATGGATATTCACCAAGACTCAAATTATCTGCACGATAATAACACGAATGCCAAAGAAGAACTAAAAAATATCATGCAAAAACATGAATTATCAGACATCTGGAGAAACTTTCATCCGATCAGAAAAGATTATACTTGGATGAAACCAACTCCCCTTAAGTATGGCAGGATAGACATGATTTTCATCAGCGAGCACTTAACAAATCAGGCTCAGGAAGTAGACATTAAATCGGGATATAGGACGGACCATAATCTTTTAACACTCACACTTAACACTACCGAAGAACCTCGTGGTCCCGGGTTATGGAAATTTAACGATTCATTATTAACTGACAACAACTACACTCTGAAGATTAAAACGTTAATTATTGAGACAGTAAAGCAATACGCAATCCCTATTTGCTCCACGCAGTTTTTGTGCAATAACTTAAATTTTGAAGAAGTACAACTTACCATATGTATTAAGCTGTTCTACGAAACTCTTTTGATGATGATTAGAGGAGAAACTATAAAATTCTCAAAAGAAAAAGCGCGAAACGCGAGAAAGGAAGAACAAGAAGCCATGGAAAAGATAAGAAAGATTAGAGAGAGTTTTGCACTCAGCGGTAGCGAGCACGACTCGGAAAAATTGCTAGTTGCACAAAAAAATCTCGAGAAGTTAAGGGAACCAAAAATTCAAGGTCTCATTACACGATCTAGAGTACGCTGGTACGATGAAGGAGAACGAAATACAAAGTATTTTCTTTCTCTGGAAAAAGCCAACGGAAAACGCAAGACTATTAAAAGATTAAACGTGGATGGAAAATCACTACACAAGAATAGCGAAATAATATCCGCATTTAGTAATCATTTTCAAAAACAATATCGCTCCGAAACAAACAACGAAAACGTTTCTGCTACTGAGTTTCTAAAATGCAACGTAACAAATAAGCTTAGCAGCGACCAAAAAGAAATACTTGAAAACCCAATATCAATGCGAGAACTGAGTACCGCAATAAACTCGATGAAAACCGGAAAATCGCCTGGTTCAAACGGTTTTACCGCCAGTTTCTTCAAACACTTCTGGGATCACATTGGTATTTTTCTCTTTCGCACATTCAAAAAAAGCATCGAGGAAGGCTCTTTGCCCATAACTTTTCGAGAATCAATAATTACACTAATCCCAAAGAGCGGGAAGCCTTTTGACTCTATTAAAGGATGGCGCCCCATCTCGTCGTTAAACGTAGATTTTAAAATAATATCATCCGTCATTACTGCAAGGCTAAAAAGCGTCCTAAATGACATAATATCACCTTCACAATCAGCATATATGAAGGGACGCTGCATTGCTGAGAACACCAGGCTCGTATATGATGTCATGCAAAAGCTGCACGACGAAAAAAGATCAGGTCTCGTACTTGCCGCGGATTTTGAGGCAGCTTTTGAAAGTATTTCTTGGAGGTTCCTAAATGAAGCCTTGAAACATTTCAACTTTGGAAAAAGTTTTAGACACTTAATTCGTACTGCTTACTTAAACAAAGATAATTACTCACGTTTAATTTTACACGGCCATCTAGGAGAACAAATACCAATGAACCGCGGCATTCGGCAGGGAGATCCTGCATCGGGTTATCTATTCAACCTCGCTGTGGAGCCATTAGCAAATCACATAAAAAAATCTTCACTCATTAAAGGAATTAAGATAAATAATGCAGAACTACGCCTTTCACAATATGCGGATGACCTTATCATATTTCTGAGTAATCAATCTCAATCTATTAATAATATAATACCTGCGGTTCAAGAATATTCATCAGTATCTGGGCTTCACCTCAACGTCGATAAAACAAAGTGCCTACAGATCGGCACACCATCAACGCATTCTCAAGAAAACGTTCATACAATTCAATATGTAAACGAATTAAAGATACTTGGCATATCTTTTCAAAATAAAATGGAACAAATAACTTCGAATAACCTTAGACCTAAGCTTTTGGGAATTGAAAAAGATATTCTGCAGTGGAATAGACGTAGCATCACTCTACTTGGAAAAATAACAGTAATTAAGTCACTTCTATTATCTAAGTTAGTTCATATATTTCTAGCACTTCCCTCGCCATCTGACATCGAAATTAAGAAAATTGAAAAACTGTTGTTCCGTTTTTTGTGGGGCGACAAGCCTGATCGAGTCAAACGGTCCAAAATTGTGCAGAAATATACAAAAGATGGACTTGAAATGGTGGATGTCAAAAGCTTTATTCGAAGTATGAAAGTAACATGGATAAAGAGGCTGCATGATTCACGACATGATTGGACCATCTTAACAAAAGAACAGCTTCCTCCTTCTCAAGAATTGCTGTTATACGGGGCTACGATGATCTCAGAAGTAATAAATAGGACTAATAATGCTTTCTGGAAACATGTTTTAGAAGCCTGGAGATATTTCAGACAAATATCACAGCCTGACAATCTGGAAATGACTTCCGAAACACTGTGGTTTTCAGACTTTTCCAAATTTAAGACAAGTAAGGTCAAAATATGGGACAAGAAAGGGTTACGGTTTATTGCCGATCTCATAAATAATCAAACCGGAGCAATTCATAGCAAAACAGAACTTGAAAAAGTGTATGGTATTCGTATGACCTTCCTCTGTTATTCGTCACTCATTAGAAGTCTGCCCGAAGAGGTGAAAACAACTAACTACAAATTTCAACTAACATACCCAATCATACCTTACCCATTAAAAATAATCCTCGCAAAAAAATAAATTATCCCGTATAGCGTATTTGGAATATGTTCAGCACCTAGGAAAAACGCATCACAAAACACAAAGCAATGCTGAAGGAAAATGGTTGAGAGATATAGATCACTTTCAAAAAGGCACTGTAGCAGATGTCCGCAGTGCTACTAGGAATACCTACTTACAAATTTTTCATTTTCGGTTAGTTCATAGGATTATAGCATCAAATAGTTTTCTGTACAAAATAGGTAAATATGAGAACGATAAATGTTCATTCTGCTGTCTCGAACCGGAAACATTATATCATCTATTCTGGGACTGCGCTTTAGTTAAGGAGTATATAAGTGAAATTTGCAATGTTCTTAGAACACGTTTTGGAATTGATTATAAATTCAACAAGAAGCAATGGTTCTTTCCAAATCTCAATGACTGCGAAAGCACTGAAGTTATTGTGTATGTTTTGGCGAAAGTGGCCGTTTACTCGGCAAGAAAGCAAGAAACAAAACCCTCAGTGCAACATTTTTTTAATGAATTGAAATTAGAGTTCGATAAAGAACGTCTTCTTGCGGGAAGACGTAATAAGTTGACTGAATTTGGAGAAAAGTGGGAAAGGCTCAGAATACTACCAACACTTGATAGTGGTCACCTTATCTCGATATAAATTAACGACTCCTTACATTCATGCTCGGTACACACACACACATACATATAAGGGACACAGATACATATACGCAAAACACACACACACACCGTTCAAACGAGCCGAACATTAGCCCCTCATCCTCGTCCCACCTTGTCCCTCTCTTTCTTCGCCCTCCGCTGCTGCCGCGGCTGCTGCCTCTGCTGCTGCTGCTGCTGCTGCTGCTGCTGCTGCTGCTGCTGCTGCTGCTGCTGCTGCTGCTGCTGCTGCTGCCGCTGCTGCTGCTGCTGCTGCCGCTGCTGCTGCTGCTGCTGCTGCCGCTGCTGCTGCTGCTGCCGCTGCTGCTGCTGCTGCTGCTGCGGCTGCTGCTGCTGCGGCTGCTGCTGCTCCTGCCGGTGCTTGGTCCGTCCGCTGCTGCGGCGGCGATGGCGATGTTGTGCCTTTTTGTGCTTTTTTTACAATCTTTAGCTGCGTTGGCTCGTGCGAGATTGGCCGTTCTTTGTGTGTGGGGTTGAGAGGGTGAGGCGCAGCCTGTGGCGACGCGACGGGTGTGGTGGATGTGGAGAAGTTGATGACTTGATGTCAGCTGTGTCCGATGTGTTTGTGATTTGTGTTGTGGGTTAAATAAAGTTAAAAAAAAAAGAAAAAAAATTCCCTGGTGGGGCTATCGAACGCTCTTTGAATGCTCAAAATCGGTCGGTAACTTTCCGAGATCTCAGGTGGAAGGCGAAACGGCTGCACCACCCGATCAGGTGGTAGGGTCTGCCAATAGCCCAAGCGGGCGCGGATTATTTATTCACTCATACAGTGTCATTTATTTTGAGAACACCTTTCTCGCGCCATGACATGGTCCTCTCGTAATAGAACGAGATGAGGAGTGTTTTCACGCCTCCTTATGCACGGCTCTATTGAGTCATCGGCTCTAAGTCGTCATTGAGCTATCAACTCTCACCGGTTTTCGGACAATGAAGTTCTTAGTTCTTACTGAATCCAATTTTATTTCAAACAAGTGTCACTGTGCTAGTTTTATTCTTATACGTTTTTGAAAAAGCGCTGAAGAAGTCTTTGACACACGAAACCGGTCCTCTTATTCTTTTTCTAATTGTTTTTTGAATATATTCGTAGACTACTGGCTCTTTACTACAAAATTTGAGAATGTTTGGTATTACTTTGACCCGAACGATGTCCAGCTGAATTTTCCCTCTTGAATGATTATGGACAGCTCGCGAAATTAACTTCAACCTAAATTACCGACAAGCAGAAGAAAATCCGACACAAGCCTACCTCAATCCTCTCACATTATTCAACCGTTGAAACATTAACCCGCGAGTTGCTGGGGGGAGGGCCTTAAACGCCCCCACTTTTTTCGCCGGGCCATAGCATAAAAAACGGCGCGCCGCAGGCGCGCCAAATTTTGGGTACCTGTAGAGAATTGATTGAAGTTTATTGTGACAAAGTTTCAAAAAAATCGGTCGGAAATTTTTTGAGATATCGAGTTTTTAGTGACGTCATGATTTCTGAGTTTTCGACCAAAAACGGCATATGTTCAAAAAATCATATAAAATCACAGAATAGACATACAGACATGCCGTAAACGCCATTAGACTGCCAATACCATGAACAATCAAATGGCTATCTTCGATTATTGATAATCATTCCACATTTCCAATATTTTTAACTGAATCTTGGCAATTTCTCGTGACTACTTCACGACCATGATACATGCATTTCTTAAATTGAACTTTTTTAGCCAAACACGTACACATATTATAAAATGAAGTCACCATCGTGTTCTACGCCCCAAATTACCCATAAAACATGCGTCACAGGCTTCGAATATCAGTTTTTATTTTTGGGGATATGTGCCTGCCCGGTTGACCTGACCTTGACCCTGACCTATACTTGACTGACCGCTGCATGTAGCTGACACTCTTGTAGGCCTTATATGATGGATTGTGCACCGTTTTGACAGAGCTTATGACGAGAGGCGCCCATTGCGAGGTCCTGAAGTCCATGCTACTGAAAGCCCGATTTCAGGTGTTTGACCTGACCTTGACCTGACCTGTGACCTCAAAATTCATCTTTAAAGTACTCATCTGAAGCGTCTCGTCGCGTTCTTTCGTTTGCCGCCTCTTGCGTTTCGCTGCGCCTATTGGTTCTCGAGTTATCGGCTGGGGGCGTTTAACGCCCCCCCCCCCAGCAAACGGTGGGTGGCGAAATGCCCCAGCAACTGCCGGGTTAAAGGCGGAAACGTTCGGTCCGAGTCGCTATGTCGACCACCCGCGCCGTGCTGGGGGGGGGGGTTATGCCCCCCCCTCAGGTTTTTCGCGAATATCTCAAAAACGGCGACACGACGCGTAGCGTCATTCAAGGTCGTCACCAAGTAACGTCAAGTGACCTTACCTCAGAAAAAAAAAAATTCGAAAGCTCGCTGTAGCTAAACCGACTGAGCGATCACTTTAAAACTTTCAGTAATTGCTTGCAGTAGGTATGTATAAAATGGATACCTCGGATTTTTTATGTCTGTGACCTAAGGTCAGGTCAATTTTGCGAGTGCTCCATTAGGTATAAGTCAATGGAAGAAAATTGAAATGCACCTCTTTTGGACGAATTTCGTTCTACACCCTCTCAAACATCGGTCCATAGGTAAACATGACACACTGAATCGGAAAATTGCACTTGTGACCCCTGTGTGTGCCCCTGAGGTCATTTTAGGACATAAAAGGTCTTCAACAGTTTTTTTGACTTTGACAGAGACGTGCTAGAGCGATGAAAACACCGTTGATCTGAGGTCAAATTTGAGGTCAATCAGAGCGGTGCCCTCTGGGGGCTAAACCGTTGATCTTAGGTCAAATTTGAGGACATGTTGGCGAAAGAGCGTTAAAAGAGCTATCGAATGCGCTTTTCCGCGGCTTTGTAGCTCTATTGGTTCTCGAGTTAGCCGTCGGGTGTTAAAAATCGTTGAAATCAACAAAATTTGACCTTTGATGAACCCTGGTGACCTGACCTTTGCCCTGACCTTAAAATGACCGAGTGTTTTCCTCCTTATTTTGGACGCTCTTTCGATTGCCGCTTACCGCGTGTCGCTACGTGGCCCAGGAGCCGAGTTAGACGGAGGGGCGTGAAACGCCCCCCCCCCCCCAGCACTCGACGGAAAGTTCATGCCACCAACACGGCGCGGGTTAATTGTTATGTCAGCTAGCTCCTGCTGTAAGCTGTGGAGTCGTGGACCTGATCTTGAAGGAACTGGACCTAACATTTTCATAGCAAACGTAAAAAAATGGTTGTGCAAAAAATAGCATCTCTTTTATGAAACATTTGCGAAACCTTCAACATCATCCCCAGACCTCATTAGTGCCGAGCTCCCAACGACGACCATAAAAGCGTCCCCATCCCGTCATAGGCGGCGGAACGGGGAGGACACCGGGCACCGTGCCCCCCTTTGATTTTGGCATTTCAGCATTAGCCCTATGAGCGTTGCATGGAAAGAATAAGACCAAAAGTCGGCAGTGCCCCCCCCCCCTTAATTGAAGGTGTTCCGCCGCTACTGCATCCTGTCAACGTTGGTTTTATCATAAGGGTGCTAACATTTAATTTCCAATCCGAAGCTGTAATGATGAAAAGCAAATTTACATTTTACATGTGCAACTTTTACCCTCTCTGTTTTCCTTTTCTGTCTCTCTTTTCTCTCCTCCCGTCCTTATCCCTTCCTCCAGTTTCTTAGCTCTCTCTCTCTCTCTCTCCTCTATCTCTCTCTCTCTCTCTCTTCTCCTCTCTATCTCTCCTCTCTCTCTCTCCTCTCTCTCTCTCTCTCTCTCCTCTCTCTCTCTCTCTCTCTCTCTCTCTCTCTCTCTCTCCTCTCTCTCTCTCTCTCTCTCTCTCTCTCTCTCTCTCTCTCTCTATCTCTCTCCTCTCTCTTCTCTCTTCTCTCTCTCTCTCTCTCTCTCTCTCTCTCTCTCTCTCTCTCTCTCTCTCTCTCTCTCTCTCTCTCTTCTCTCTCTTCTCTCTCTCTCTCTCTCTTCTCTCTCTTCTCTCTCTCTTCTCTCTCTCTCTCCTCTCCTTTCTCCTCTCCTCTCTCTACTCTCTGCTCTCTCGCTCTCGCTCTCGCTCTCTCTCGCTCTCTCTCGCTCTCTCTCGCTCTCTCTCTCCCTCCTCTCTCTCTCTCTCTCTCTCTCTCTCTCTCTCTCTCTCTTCCTCACAATATTCTCGACTGTCACAGCGTTGTAGGCTTGCTTCCAAACAGGTCCAGGCGTTCCCCACTCCGCAAGCCCCAGCCACACGGCCCAACCGCTCAAACACCCTCCGGCGGATGACCTCTGACCTCGGCGACCTGACCCCAGCCGACCGATCGCGTCCCTCTCCACGCCTCCGCCCCGCTTCCCCACTACAGCTGCGTAGTAATTGTAGCGTGTGCAAAGGTCACGTGACATTATTTACTTCGCGGCTTGTTCGGCTGACAAGAGATGGCACTAGTGGTCTGTGGATCAGAGGCGGGGCTAGGTTCTACGACTTCTTGGGGCACACTTTAGGGCAGAAAAAGAGTTTTTTTTTGGCTCCCCATCCCAAAATGCTTCGAATATACAAAAACAAGTTAGATATTCGAAAATCGGAGGACCAAACGGATCGTTTGACGTATCTTGCACGACTGAGAATTGATCGGTCTTCAAACTACTAAACAAAAACGAGGTGATTAGTAGCAAGTGCTGGTGACTGTACGCCTCTTTCAGGTCAAGACGGGTGAACTTTTGTCCTCCGCCAGCTTCGTCAGGAGCTCGTCGATCTTCGGCAGTGGATACTGCTCCACTCTGGACGCCTTATTTACGGTCAAATCATAACTGCCACATCCGTATGCTCTTCCTGCGGTTTTCAGTACAGTGACGACGGGCGCCGCCACTCAGAAGTCTTCACCGGTCTCAGGATACCTCGCTCGATTTGCCGATCCAGTTCCGCGTTCACCAACGGCAGCAGCGCCAGAGGCACGGGTCGAGGTTTGTAGAACTTCGGCGTGACCGATGGATCAATGTCCAAACTGACTGTCTGGGTACAGGCGCCTCCGTCGTCCTGAAACAGCTCGTTGTATTTCTGCTGCAGGTCGGACAGCGGCGATGTGACGTTAAAAATGGTCTTCCATGGCAGGCGCAGCTTGGCGAGCCAGTCCCGACCGAGAAGAGACGGCCCGCCACTCGAACCACGAGCAAGGTCAGCGTGCCTCTTGGTCACCACATCTGGGCGCGCCGTCAGCCGG
>NW_024883546.1:0-72230 GCF_019059575.1 Amphibalanus amphitrite
TATTTCGCCACCCACCGTTTGCTGGGGGGGGGGGGGGGGCGTTAAACGCCCCGAGCCGATAACTCAAGAACCAATAGGCGCAGCGAAACGCACGAGGCGGCAAACGAAAGAACGCGACGAGGAGGGGGGCCGCCACGGATTTTTGACTGGGGGGGGGGACGGACTGACCGACTGAAAACCCAAAAGTAGACATTCTTACCGTGGCTTTTTCGGTCGGATGCATTCAACGTTTTAACCAAATATGCCACTTTTAACATAGGGTTTTGAACTGAAGTTACAGTTTTGTAGCTTGAGCTGAGACGAGAACAAATCAGGAGCTTTTATGGCCCAACGATCACCCTAGCCAAATATATCGGTATCGATTTTAGGCTTGAAGACTGAAGTCATTCCCATAGATTACACTTTGTCATTCTCTTACCGAGGAATCCATTCCCTTACGGAAAAATGCTATCCAATCAGCATTCTGCTGGTTTGAACTACGTACTATGCTTGGTCAACGCGTAATCAGCTTCCGCTGCAATATAGGTAAGTAGCCTCTACGAAAGTTGGAAAATAGTGATGTAAAAATAAATATAAAATCCTTTTGCAAATATTCATTATTTCCTGACCATTTTAAGTTTAAAAACTCATAAAACTGTGGCAAAACAACTGGTTTGAGGAAAGTAGTGTAGGAAATTAGGTATTTCCTTAAAGTAATGGCTATAGACCGCATTCCCACCGGCCACCGAGTACCTACCTATGTATATATGTTACGGCCCGTTTGAAAACGCGGCCCGTATTGATACCGCCCGGCCCGTATTAATACCGACCGGAGGGCCGGCCCGTATTGATACGGGCCGGTCAGTATCAATGCGGGCCGCCTCGCCGGTCGGTATTAATACGGCCGATTTAGATGGGCAGTATCAATTCTGCCCACCTTTTAGTTCAAAACTTCTCTGTTTCCTGCAATGTCAATTTTTAAGCTCTGAATACATGCTCATGTATGTGGCTAACTAATAAAATTTGTAGCCACATGCAAAAGAATATTCGCCAACCACGTCTCAAACCCACAACATCCGATTTAAAGACCGAAACAGTACCCCGAGACTACCGAAGCGAACGAAAGAATATGAGAGATCAGAGAATATGACAAGATGTTGAACTAATATTCGGAAGTAATTTATGACAAAACTGCTCGATAAAATAGATGTTATTAAAGATTACTAATATAGTTCAAAACGCCATTAACCAGCGCCCCGTAGGGGGGGGGGGGCGAAACGGCCCCCCCTGTCCTTTTCCGTCGATATCTCCTAAACGGCTGGAGATATCGCCACCAAACTTTCAGGACCCCTCCGGACATCAATTTTACACATTGTGACCAAAACTTTTCCAGAGGCTATGATAGGTTGGCCACAAATGACGTTAGAATGACGTCATGTTCTGTCATTTTCGACCGAAAAAAGACCTTCGCGAGAAGACCTGTCAGGCCTACAGCTTTGAAGATACAGAAAAATGATCAAAACATAAAAGATGTAGAATTGACAGGGCTACAAAACTGCTATCTCGGATTTTTGAAATTTTTGAAAGCATTCTTTGGATATATTAGCCGAAAAATCCAAAAAGTTTTTTGAGTTAAAAAAACAGAATATATGTGATAGTACCTACCGTCTTCTATCTACATACCAAATTTCAGATCGATACCTCGATTTTTGGCCAAGTTATAGCGAAAAAACTGTTCAAAAATGATGACGTCAAATTTTCAAACTCAATTTTTGGCAATTCTAGACCTCGTAGAGCAAAAAAAAGACCACCATTAGACTCCCCGTGACGAGCTGCATCGAATCGATACCCATTTTATGCAAAAATATCAACTTTGAAATTTGACCTAATTTGACCTGACCTTGACCTGACCTTCACCAAAATATGACCTAGGCTGGCCCCAAAGGCTGCCTAACCCACATAATCGCATTTGTCATGTAAAATGGACCATAAAACATGTATCACACGACACTTTCATATTGTGACCCCCGGTGACCTGACCTCGCTGTGACCTGACCTGGTATCAGTGACCTCAGATAGCAAAGTATGTGTTTGACGAACAATGTACCATCGATGGTTTTCAATAAATTACCAATTTACTCGATTTCACAACACATTTCTTGAAATACCTGTGAACGGTGAAAATCCGACCTTTGACCTGACCTGTGACGTCATCGGTTTGACCTAGGTCAATGAAATTCGGTCACAAGGTAGTTCCCGGGTGGGGCTATCGAACGCCGTTTGAATTTTGAAAATCGGCCGGTAAATTTCCGAGATCTTAGGGGGGGCCGAAACGGCCCCCCCTACGGGTGGTAGGGTCCGCCGATAGCCCTACGGGGCGCGGGTTAACCCGCGCCCTGATGGGGGGGGGCATTTTGGCCCCCCCCTGTGGTTTTTCTTAAATAGCGCGAAAACGGCGGCGCGCAGCGCCGCCAAATTTTGGGTACCTTACCGGGCATCAATTTGACACCTTCACACAAAATTTCAAGTCACAGGTCACCTCAGGTCAGGAGTTATTGAGGTCAAACTGAGGTCATGTTCGAGTAAAAATGAGCAAAAAACATGACATCTTGAAACGCTCACCAATTCTACAGTTAACAAGCAATTTTAAAGTTCTTTATGTGGTTATGTAGAGAAAAGACGGCGCTACAAAACTGCTATCTCGGATTTTCGAAATTTTGGGATTTTGACCCCCAAAAATAAAAAAAATGATTTTTTTTAGAAAAACTCAAAAAATTTCCAAAATTTTTTCGAATTTCGAAAAAACCGGAATATATGTGATAGTCCCTGCGCTCTTCGATATACATACCAAATTCTAGATCGATACCTCTTTTTTTGGCCAAGTTATAGCGAAAAAACTGTTAAAAATTGATGACGTCAAATTTTTGAACTCAATTTTTAGCAATTCTAGACCTCGTAGCGCAAAACGGAGACCACCATTGAACTCCCCGTGACGAGCTGCATCGAATCGATACCCATTTTATGCAAAAATATCAACTTTGAAATTTGACCTAATTTGACCTGACCTTGACCTGACCTTGACCTGACCTTGACCAAAACGTGATCTAAGCTGGCCCTAAAGTCTGTCTGACCCACATAATCGCATTTGTCATGTAAAATGGACCATAAAACATGTATCACACGACACTTTCATATTGTGACCCCCCCAGTGACCTGACCTCTGTGACCTGACCTGGTATCAGTGACCTCGCAAAATATGTGTTTGAAGATCATTTCCCCATCGATGATTTTCAATGAAATGCATTTTACTCGATTTTACAACGCATTTCTTGAAATGCCTGTAAACGGTGAAAATTCGACCTTTGACCTGACCTGTGACGTCATCAGTTTGACCGAGGTCAATGAAATTGGGTCACAAGGTAGTTCCCCGTTGGAGCTATCCAACACCGTTTACCGCTTGTCGCTATGTTGCGTGGTTCTCGAGATCTGAGGGGGGGGGCCAAAATGGCCCCCCCATCAGACCGCGTTGCTCGGCAGACCCCATCTGGGCGCGGGTTAACTCGCGCACCGACGGGGGTCCACGCCAACTTCCCACCGACAGGGGGGATGACCGCCCCCCTAAAATCTCGAAAACGGAGCAAGCTAGCGACAAGCGGTAAACGGCATGGGATAATGATGGACAAGATCTACAATTTTTACTGTGGTCATTTTCAGGTCAGGTCAAAAATGACGTTACAGGGGTGAAAAGTCAAAATTGCGGCGCCAGAGTTATGGACAGTTTTTCACGAAAAACGATTGAAGTAATAAAGCTAGGCCAAAACTAGTAGCACCATCGTGATTCTCTCGTCAATCCACATAGAAACATATATATTGACCTCGAAAGGTCGAGGTCTGAGGTTGACCTTAGATCACGTGGCCTCAAGGTCATCATGTATAGCATTCGATGTGCCGTGACGAGCTGAACACAATGAGACCATTCACGAAGCTGTATTTCTTTTCTGTAAGGAGTTATTGGCAAAAAACCTTTGGTGACCTTTGATGACGTCACATGACCTTACAGTTGTCCAATAGCAATTAATACGTCAAGGTAGTCAAGGTGGGTCATAGATGATGGACGATGGTGATGATGACGATTTGGTGTTTAGGCGACGGCGGCAGCGGCAATACGCTAGCGGCAGTTATCGTTCTTGAGATCTCAGGGGGCGGGGGCGGTCATTCACCCCCCCCCCCGTCGGTTCAAGTTGGCGCAGACCCCCGTCGGTGCGCGGGTTAAATGAAGTCATGTGTGGCATAATAGGCCATCATTACGATTAGTTTCAGTGCAAAAATAAGGCAGTTGGTTTTTCCCCATTGACTTATAATGGGGAGGTCACGAAATTGACCTGACCTTTGGCCATCGATATAAAAATTCCCAGATATACAAGTTATAGCTAACGATGGCCTCATTACATCCTGTAACTTTCAAGGCGCTCCGTCATCTATTGTAGCTCTGACACGGTAGCAAAGTTGCTAAGAAGTGATTTGAGGACGGGTCATTAAGTGACCTGGTGACCTGACCTTAGAATGTAGGAGGTTCAACCTTGCACACCATGTGTAAAATTAATGTGGGCGTCCACTGCAGGCCTACGGTGCTAATACATGGAATGAAGACATACTATTTGCTTAGTTTTGATATGGCCCGAGTTTTGATATGGCCGTGAGGCAAAAAGTGGGTTGTATTGATACTGCCCGGCCGGTATTAAAACTGCCCGGTCCGTATTGATACCGACCGGCGAGGCGGCCCGCATTGATACTGACCGGCCCGTATCAATACGGGCCGGCCCTCCGGTCAGTATTGATACGGGCCGGGCAGTATCAATACGGGCCGCGTTTTCAAACGGACCGTAACATATACACATCTTATGTCCGATTCAGTTTGACACGGCAAAGCCTCGTGTTCTATCACGGTATAATTGCTGATGTATGCCTCTAATATGATCGATAATGCATATTGCATAGGTAATGCATATTGCATACCCGCGTGGGGGAGGGGGCGTTGTATAGTCACAAATCTCTCTTTTTGGTTTATTGGCAAAAAAAAAAACATTAGGCAAAACTGCTCCAAAATGCGAATTTTGCAGCCCGTGTAACAAGCTTGATACCAGAAAACTTTAGGTCAGGAAAACCAAGCCAAGTAGTCAAGTCGCCTCAAAGTTTTGTGGTCCTGTCAACCGTATAGCTTATTTCTTAGAAGCTGGAAATTTAGTGTAGCGTGACTGCAGAAGTGTGGGGTCGGAGCCGGAATCAGTCGGAGTTGACTGTTTTGGCCAGTTTTGGCCAGAGTCGGAGTTGAAGTCTTCGAAAATGTTCGGATTTTGACTTCGAGGTCGGATTGGTGTAAAGTCATGCTCTTGGCTGGTTAGACGAAATATATTAGGCCCGTGTTCGGCCAGTCGTGTTATACGACACACGTTGATCACGATATCAAAAATCGGCAGTTCCGCGATGACAGCCCAGTAAACATGCCGACGTCGGCCCGACGTCGGGCCGAGGCTCGGCCCGACGTCGGCCCAACGTCGGTTCAACCTCGGCCCGACATCGGCTGGACGTCGGATATGCCCGCATGTTCCGACGTCCAGCCGAAGTCCAGCCGACGTCGAGCCGACGTCGGGCCGAGATCGTTTGCCGAGGTTGACGAGATCGTTTGTCGTTAGACCGACGGGGCCGACGTCGGCATGTTTATTGGGACAACGCGTCAAAAATATCAACCGGCGGCGGGATTCGAGCCCCCCAGTCGCCGACGTCGGCATGTTTACTGGGACAACACGCCAAAAGCATCAGCCGGCGATGGGATTCGAACCCCGTGTCCTTCGAACGCGAGGTTAGTGCACTAACCACTACACCACACAGCCAGCTAACGAATTTGGTTTGTTTTGTTGGGTTATGCCCTTTCGGTCTGACAAGACCATTTCAGAGCCGGAAGGATCATAGGATGGAGACATTGGTCTTCTTGGCGAGCACCCTGGGTCCAGTTCATATAGAGTCCCTGGTCCCATTGCTGTTACGTGACACTTATTGGAAAGGGCGACCCCACAATGGATTGATATAGCCACTCTTACACACCTGCACCACAGTGGCGGCGGAATAGGGGGTGCAGGGGGTGCAGCTGCACCCCCATCGAAAAACATGGGGGTGCAAACATATCTTTTTGCACCCCCAAAATCCGTACAAGGGGCCCGTCGCACCATCCAATACATTTCTCCTGAAAACCAGTGATCGGGAAACGAACACTGATGTGGAATCGTCCAGGATGTCCAATGATGGTCAGGAGCGCCCCATGCTAGTCTTTGGGGCCCCCACACCGGCTAGAAGTGTCCCGAGCCGCGTTTGGTGCTTGCACGCGGCATCTGAGGGCCCCCACGACGGCCTTAGAGGGCCCTTTTATGACGATCTCTGAGGGCTCCCACCTGAAGGCTTTGTCCCCTGGGGCCCTACAACGGCCACTAAGGGACCTCATGACGACCGCTGAGGGTCCCACAGAGACTCCAGGGCCCCAAGGAGACTCCAGGGGCCACGCTGGCCTCTGAGTGCCCCTATGAGGGCCTCTGAGGGCCCTTACGATGATCTCTGAGGGCTCTCACGACGAACTCTGTCCCCTGGGGCCCTATAACGACCACTAAGGGCCCTCATGACGACCGCTGAGGGTCCCACAGGACTCCAGGGGCCCCACTGGCCTCTGAGGGCCTCTACGACGGTCTCTGAGGGCCCTTGTGACGGCCCTAGACCCAACTCAAGTCTGAGGGCCCAGTTGGCTTCAGACGGCCCAGCGACGGCCTCTGAGGGCCTCAACACAACCAGGCTGCAGGGGCTATGCTGGCATCTGAGGGCTCTGCAACGGTCTATTGAGGGCCCTAACAACGATGGCCTCTAGCGGTCTTACCAAGGCCTCTGAGAGCCTTGCAAAGGTATCTGAGGGTCCATGAAGACCCTCAATATGGCCAAGGACCCTCATGACGACCTCTGATGATCCTCTCGAAAGCTTCTAAAGGCCTTCACAACAACTTCTGAGGACCCCAGGACGCTCCCTGAGGGGCTGAGGGCCCTGATGACGACCTCTCTGGGCCCTCACGATGGTATCTAAGACCCAACGCAAGCTCTAAAGGCCCACACTGGCGTCTGAGGGCCCCACGACGGCCTCTGAGGGCCTCGACGCACGCAGGCTCCAGGGGCCATGCTGACCTCTGAGGGCCCTCTTGACGGCTTCTAGGGCCTAACGAAGGTTTCAAGGGCCAACGCTGGCCTCTGAAGAACCCTACGACGGCCTCGGAGGGTCTCAACTCAACGCAGGCAGGTGTCAGGAGACATGCTGGCCTCTGAGGGCCCCGGAGAGTTCAGATTCAGAGGATCCAACGACCTTTGTGGACCTTACGAAATATGAAGGTCGCCGAGAGCTCACGCAGGCTCCTGGAATTCCACACTGATTCTCAGGCCTCATGTCGGCTTGTTGAGGCACTTTATCTGCTCTTGGTGCCCCGTCGCCGGCCTCTGAGAGCTCAATGTCGGAATTTATGGGGCCATGGGCCCTACACCGGCTTTTATGGCCCCTACATCGACTCTTGGGACTCATGACCCATGAAATGTGGGTCTAAGCAGCTTCTAAGAATCCCAATTCTGGTTCTAGTAGCCGCCAGCCGAATATTAGGACTCACACGCGAGCTCCTGGGACCCCGTGCATACCCCAGGGGTCTACCTGCCTCTAAGACCCCACACATACTTTCGGGGCTCAAACGCTTGCCCCTGAAGACCCCACTGAGACCCCTTTCCTCTATTCAGTCCTCCATACCGGCTCTTTAGGCTAAACATCGGCTCCTGTGGCCTCCATCCCGGCTTTGGAGGGCCTCCATACAGGCTTTTTTGGGGTCCGATGCCGGTTTCTGAGAGCCCTCAAAAGACTTTCGAGCCTATACTGCCTTCTGAAACCTTTCAGCAACTTTCAAGGGACCAACCCTGATCGGAGGGCTCATTCAGTCTGGGGAGTCATGTAGGTCTCTGGAGGAGTCCCTATGTGGTCGGTTTCCAAGGGGCTCCTAAACACGGTCTTCTTGGAACGGTCTCGTAGGGCCCTCAATGGTCCTCTGCGGATCCAGAAAAGTGGTTTGAGACGCTGCGGGTGATGGCTAGACTAAAGATTAGCCGATAAAAAAACTAGCTGCATTTGCTTCTTTATGCTTTCATTATTTGAGACAGGTAGGTACACTGCAATTTCAAACCTTTTACAGAACTTGTGTGTATGGGGATAGTTTTCCAAAATCTTCGTTTTTCATAACATAAATCAATAATAATCACTCAAAAAAAAAACTGAAGGGGGGCCCAAAACTTCCAGAGGGGCCCCTTGAGAAAACTTTGCACCCCCATCCAAAATTACCTTCCGCCGCCACGCACCAACGTTTCCCAAAGTGTCCCTTTGATAAGTGGCACTTTGGCAAAGTGACACTTGCCGACTGGCCTTTCTATATGAACTGGGCCCGGCCCTG
This sequence comes from Amphibalanus amphitrite, assembly GCF_019059575.1. Taxonomy (NCBI): domain Eukaryota; kingdom Metazoa; phylum Arthropoda; class Thecostraca; order Balanomorpha; family Balanidae; genus Amphibalanus; species Amphibalanus amphitrite. The sequence goes on from NW_024883546.1 coordinate 8,493, forward strand.
GTGAGTTGCCGGGGCTGAGCCTGACCAAAGGATAGGCCGAGCAGCCCCCAAGCACTCACCGCACCCTGCTACGGGCGAGCTCGGCTTACGGGCAATCCCAAATGGGATAAAGTTTCCCGTCAGGTCCGGATCAGGGGGTTGCGGCGTTGATGAAGATTTGAGTTTCCTGAGGATATTTTGAATTCAGAAGCTCTTTATGAAACATGAAACATGTATTTTATATTATTTTAACGGTCAAAACAGCGGCCGATGTCGGTCCGACGTCGCCCCGACGTCGGCCCGACGTCGGCTGGACCTCAGCAATTGATCTCGGTCCGACGTCGGCCCGACGTCGGCTGGACCTCGGCTGGACGTCGGAACATGCGGGCATATCCGACATCCAGCCGACGTCGTGCCGAGGTTGGACCGACGTCGGGCCGACGTCGTGCATGCCGATGCCGAGTTGCCGACGTCACCCCGACGTCGGCCGACGTCGGGCCGACGTCGGCATGTTTACTGGGAGGTCGGATAAGAGCTGGAGATTTTGTTGGCCGAGGTGGCAGGGGTCAGACCAATGCATGTAGATTGTAGACCCACACCCCATATACTGAGTATCTAAACCTCCTGGACCCTCTCAGATTCGGCACCGGCCGTTCCATCTCTTCCATCCTCAGGACAGTCAAATCCTTCTCCTCCACGCCGCAACCCCCTGCTCCGGGCTGGACGGGCAACTCTATCCCATGCGGGAATGGCTCCACTGGAGCTATAGTCCTTTGCCGGGTGCAGTGAGTGCCAGTGGGCTGGGCTGCCTGTTCAATTGGTCGGGTTCATCCCAAGTGGCTCACTGGGATGGCTGCCCCGACCAATGTCTCCCACTAATTCTTTCATACTTGCGGCTCTGAAATGGTCTCATTGGACCGAAGGGCCTAATCAAATTTGGAGTAGGGTAACAACCAGTAAAACGCCTTTTGGGGCGACCAACGGAGCGAGCGAGAGGGTGGGGTGGGCCTTGCACGTGCGAAATTGCGAGGGGATACCTCCAACTAACTTGTGCACCGCACCCTTCTAACCGGTCCCTAACGATGTGCCAAATTTGAGCGCAATCGGCCTAGCCGTTCTCGAGATCTGGAAGCGGCACCCTGCACGTGCGCACGTGCAAAATGGGTCCCAACTGACTTTTGCACGGCACCCTACTAACCGGTCCCTAACCATGTATCAGATTTCAGCACAATCGGTTCAGCCGTTCTCGAGATCTGGAATCGACCCCTGCATGTGCGCACGTGCAGCAGCACCCCAACTGTGGCACATGGATATGCATTGCCTAGTGGGTATACCTACCTACATGCCAACTTTCAGCGCAATCGGCCCAGTAGTTGCCGAGATATTGAAATTGTTGACACCTCTTCGTTTTTCACGTGGCACGTGCATATGGGGTCACTCACATGCATCGGGAATAGTCCGATGCTCGTTAGAAGGAATGAATCTAGTGCTACCCTACAAAAATTACCGCATGTAGATCGGTCAAGTGGTTGCTGATATAAGCCTAGCAAAAGCGTGACCACGGCATACTCAGGGCCCTGTTCATGAACCCCGGCGGTCGCTGCGGCCGCTGCGGTCGCTGCGGCCAGCCGGGTTGTTACGTCACAAAAAGGGGCGGGGCTCATGTAGTATGACGAATGTATGACGTCATCTTGCTGCGGCCGCTGCGATCTCTGCGGCCGCAATCCAGCGACCGCCGAGCCTCAAGAAAACTAATTGCACTGAACTTGGCGCACTGAAGTCAAATAGGCGCAAGCCGTGTTGTCATGGAGACGATTTTGTAAACAAATTATCTAACGGTGTCCTTCAGTTGTTAACAATTGTCGGAAACTATTTCGACAGCAGACGCTGTTCATGGAACGCTGCTGCGGCCGAGTGAGTGATGACGTTTCAAAAATGGGCGGAGCTTAGAGCCTGCGGCCGGCCGCAGCGGCCGCAGACTTCATGAACAGGGCCCAGAAATTTCCGTTAACCCGCGCCCTGATGGGGTCTGCCTAGCAACGCGGTATAATGGGGGGGGGGGGCATTTTGGCCCCCCCCTAAGATCTCGAGAACCACGCAACATAGCGACAAGCGGTAAACGGCGTTGGATAGCCCCAACGGGGAACTACCTTGTGACCCAATTTCATTGACCTCGGTCAAACCGATGACGTCACAGGTCAGGTCAAAGGTCGAATTTTCACCGTTTACAGGCATTTCAAGAAATGCGTTTTAAAATCGAGTAAAATGCATTTCATTGACAATCATCGATGGGGAAATGTTCTTCAAACACATATTTTGCTATTTGAGGTCACTGATACCAGGTCATGTCACAGAGGTCAGGTCACTGGGGGGGGTCACAATATGAAAGTGTCGTGTGATACATGTTTTATGGTCCACTTTACATGACAAATGCGATTATGTGGGTCAGGCAGACTTAAGGGCCAGCTTAGGTCACGTTTTGGTCAAGGTCAGGTCAAGGTCAGGTCAAGGTCAGGTCAAATTAGGTCAAATTTCAAAGTTGATATTTTTGCATAAAATGGGTATCGATTCGATGCAGCTCGTCACGGGGAGTTCAATGGTGGTCTCCGTTTTGCGCTACGAGGTCTAGAATTGCTAAAAATTGAGTTAAAAAATTTGACGTCATCAATTTTTAACAGTTTTTTCGCTATAACTTGGCCAAAAAAAGAGGTATCGATCTAAAATTTGGTATGTATATCGAAGAGCGCAGGGACTATCACATTATTCCGGTTTTTTCGAAATTCGAAAAATGTTTGGAATTTTTTTGAGTTTTTCTAAAAAAAAAAATATTTTTGGGGGTCAAAATCGCAAATTTTCGAAAATCCCAGATAGCAGTTTTGTAGCGCTGTCTTTTCTCTACACAACCACACAAAGAACTTTAAAATTGCTTGTTAACTGTAGAATTGGTGAGCGTTTCAAGATGTCATGTTTTTTGCTCATTTTTACTCGAACATGACCTCAGTTTGACCTCAATAACTCCTGACCTGAGGTGACCTGTGACTTGATATTTTGTGTGAAGGTGTCAAATTGATGCCCGGTAAGGTACCCAAAATTTGGCGGCGCGCAGCGCCGCCGTTTTCTCGCTATTTAAGAAAAACTACAGGGGGGCCAAAATGCCCCCCATCAGGGCGCGGGTTAACCTACGAAAGACTACGCTCGCTTCGCTCGCTCCGTAATGAGTTTGGGGGGGGGGGACGTCCCCCTTCCATTCTGAGAGTGGGGGGACGCGTCCCCCCGTCCCCCCCCCCGGTGGCGGCGCCCATGGCGACGAGACGCTTCAGATGAGTACTTTAAAGTTGAATTTTGAGGTCACATGTCGGTTCAAGGTCAGGTCAAACACCTCAAATCGGGCTTCCAGTAGCATGGACTTCAGGACTTCGCAATGGGCGCCTCTCGTCATAAACTCTGTCAAAACGGTGCACAATCCTTCATATAAGGCCTACAAGAGTGTCAGCTCCATGTAGGGGTCAGTCAAACATAGGTCAGGGTCAAGGTCAGGTCAACCGGGTAGGCACATATCCCCGAAAATCAAAACTGATATTCGCAGCCTGTGACACATGTTTAACCCTCGCCCGCACATGGGGGGGGGGGGGTGGTTGCCACCCCTCCCAGGTAGTCTTTCTGCTCTGCACTCAACATTTTTAGAGCTAGAAGTCTGATTTTTGGTATAGCTGCTCCTCTATCCTTTCTTGATGTTCTCTAAAAAAATTCAAGTTTCTGCGGTTTTTGGTTTCGGAGATATGACCTTGTTTTTCAGGTCATGTCATGACCCAAATGACCAATTCTCAACATCTTGCGTTGGCTATGGGCCTTGTGAGCTTTTGACACCTTGATTTCGGCCTTTTTTGCCAGTCATACCTCCCACCTATCATGGAACATGTTGTTCGACGATGTACAGATGTCAAGGTCAGGGTCAAGGTCAACCTAGGTCATCTAAGATAATTGCGTTTTAGGCAAGCTGAATTTACTTTTCGTGAAGTTTTTTGACTGCATTTTTGGTAAAAGCTTCTCAGATCATCAGTTCATGTCATATGGACACATAAACACTCGGTGCACACATCAGTATACACACAGACACTAACAGACATACAAACACATATAATTGACCTTGACCTTGCTTGACCTGAAATGACCTCAGCAGCAAAATTCTGGTCGGGTAGTGTTACAAAGAGGTTCTAGCTGGCTTGGCACCAGAAAACGGCATCGTCATCGGTATATGCTAAGCAGCGCACTTGATATCCAACGGTGACCCAAAACAGCAACATTTTTTTAGTTTGACCTGACCTGGAAGGTCAATGACTGACCTGAGAAGGTAAAACTGGGTATCATTGGATTCGTCTCTTCCCAAAGAATCTTTTTGGTCTTTACCGCGAAGCTCTATCTCCAACAGGAACGAAATGGCGCGGGGGGGGGGGTTGGCAACCCCCCCATGTGCATTCTAGGATGGGAAAATGGCATGTGCGGGCGAGGGTTAATGGGTAATTTTGGGCGTAGAGCACGATGGTGACATTCATTTTATCATATGTGTACGTGTTTGGCTCAAAAAGTTCAATTTAAGAAATGCATGTATCATAGTCGTGAAGTAGTCACGAGAAATTGCCTTCAGCTCAAGATTTTGGAAAATGCGGAACGATAATCAATAATCGAAGATAGCCATTTGATTGTTCATGGTATTGGCAGTCTAATGACAGTAATTCGTATTCGTTTCGGGCTACACTGAGGTAAAAAATTGTTAACCCGCACATGACTGGGGTATTTTCCATAACGCGAGTGACTGGGGGGAGGCTCTCCAGAGCCCCCCCCCCCTCCTACAGGGTGACCCGAAATTGATGCGCGGTTGTGTTATCCTCAATAACTTATAAAGTGCTCGAATTTATTTCACGGCTTATATGCTATCATAGTCCCCATTCGGTTGCATACACGGCCTATTGCACTTTAGCGTGTCACGTTTCAGGTTGTCGAGAGTCTCTCCTCTGAAACAACGCCATGCCGTTTATATCTTCTGAAACAGCCTCTTCTCTGAGCTAGCCCGTGGAAGCTTGCTGAGCTCTTTTCTGACGATCGTCCAGATAATTTGGATCGGGGACAGGTCCAGACTGTTGCCAGACTATGTCCCCTTCTCCCAGAGGCCTGGGAGCCTCGCTCGGCACCAGTCCTGGGTCTTCCTGGCGTGATAAGCTGGAACCCTTTCTTGCTGGAAAATGGCCCTGGACATGTCCGACAAAAGTTTGACTCTGGTTTTTGAACCATTTAACTTTTCCCTCAGCATCTTTGTGGCATCAGTCTTCTTCAGCACCTCGCTGACGTAGTAATAAGCAGTCACGGTCTGTCCCCGAGGCACCTCGTGAAGCTCAGAGCGCCTCTGTACTGCTCATCATGCTCCAAATGAGATTCTTCAGCAGACGTTTCACCGTCTCGACAGCGGACTCCTCAGAGCTGCCGTTGGCCCACATTTCAATCGTTCTGGCAGTTAGGGGCTTAGAGACCACAAAGGGCACCTTGTCACTGAAAAGGACGCATCTCCAGTCGTGAATGGTCCAGTTTTTGTGGGTCTTGGCGAAATCCAGCTGCCTGCACTTCTGGACCACGGTAGGCCAAGTCTGCATCCTGAAGCTGAGCAGCTTCAGCTTCAAGATAGTCTTCAAATACTGGTGGAGGGTCGATTTGGATGCTGGGACATGCATCTCATGCAGTTTTCTTGTCAGCGATGTTGAATGGTGCTTTTTAAAGGTCGACTTTGCAATCACGATTTTCGCCACTCGGCTCAAGGCAGTCTTCCGCCCTCGAACTGTGCTGTTCTTGAGTGTCTCTCCTGATCGTTTGTGGTCCATCCAAAGTTTAATTGTCGCAGAGTTAACGCCCAATTCTCTGGCATCCGGAACCTGGGTCACACCGTCCTTGATCATCCCCACCGCGCGGTAGCGGATCGGTAGTTTGTGCCTTTTCACTTTTGGTGATATGCAGTTTCTCCACGTTGCCTGTCTGGACAAGAGTGGTCTCCCGCGCCCACTACCGGCCGCGGTCGGGTTAGCCGCTTGGTTCACGTGATCGTGTGACCAGCAAGATGTCAGTGGTGCCAGAGCCGGTAAAATTGCAGTTGTTCAGCACTCGGGAGGGACAACATAACATGCGGCACCAAACGTGCATCAATTTCGGGACACCCTGTATCTCCGAAACTACTGGGCCGATCGTCAAAATTCAAACGGCGTCTGATAGCCCTAGAAAAACTGTCGAGCGAAACCTATTTTCATTGACCTCGAGGTCACCGATGACGTCACAGGTCAGGTCAAAGTAAAAATTATCGACATTTTTGTTAGTTCACAATTTAGGCTCTGACCGCCGGACCGCCGGTCCGATCAGGCTCATTTTTGGTTTACGCACTCCTTGACGGATGCCTTAGATACCCTGAGGGTACCGAACTTTTACTTCGAATTTTTAAGGTCAAGGCCAGGTCATCCTAGGTCACGAAAATTGTATATCATGTATCGGTCACGTGACGCATGTTTTATGGTCAATTTTACTCGTAGATTTCGAAAATAATGTCGTCTGTGTCATTTGAGGTCATTGTCAGCTGAATTTACCGGAGGTCAGGTCACTTTCAGGTCAGAAAAGGTCAAATTTTGAAAATGAAATTTTTCAACAAAAAAGGTGCCTATCAGATGCAGTTTGAGCTCAGGAACACGATGGTGCCATTTATATTGCTGTACGACATCAAAAACGTACTGAAAAATAGATTTGAAAAAAAACATAAAATTGTAAAATTTTGACAATAATGCGAATAACTTGGCTATTTTTGAAGATATTGGGCTAAAACTTGCAAATGTAGTTCATCAGTGTGTGTTCTATCACATATATTCCGGTTTTTGGGAAAAGTCAAAAACTTTTTGAAAAAAAAAATCAAATATATTTTTGTAATTGTAAATGAATATTTTTCAAAATTTTCAAAATTTCGAAAATTCGAGATAAGAGTTCGATAGCTACGTGTATTTGTAGTCCACTCATGCAAAGAAAATGGATTAGCTTTAAAACTGAGCTCTTGAGAGCGTTTGCCGTATTTCAGTATTTTGCATGAAAATCGGCCGACATGACGTCACTCTGACGTCATTCCCGGCTAAACTATGGTAGCTAGAAAGTTGAAATTTTAACACAAGGTGTCAAATTGATGCCTCTGAGGGTACCGCAAGTTTCGTGTTGATCCGTCAAACGGTTTAGAAGATATTGCTGAAAAACATGAGGGGGGCTCTGTAGAGCCCTCCCCCCCAGTCATGCGCGGGTTAAAAACCAAATATTTCGGCTTTATTGAGTAGCCTTGTTCACTGGTTTGAAATATGAAAATACAAAAAGACGATACAAATGTGATGACATGCGAAACAAGTTCGTGCTATCAATGATCTGTGACTTCCTTTTACACTGTGCACAAGCTAAAACAACCATACAGTTCAAATCATCACAACATCGCTATGACAGTCGTAATAAGATTCGATCATATATCGTCTGATTCGTATCATCGTCGCATCGTATAAATCGTCGAAAGTCGGAATCGTATAAGCCCAGTCGGTCTCTTATCAAAATGCATTAAAACCTGTACTTTGGCTATCATCCAAAGACAAGAAAGAGTACCTAGATACTTTTGAGATGAAAAAAAAATATGCTTCCCCATTCCCACTATAAAACTAACACATGTCAACACAAAGCAACGTCCCAAATCGGGCTAATGGTAGCTTTGCCCACCCCCTTATTCATTGCTGACTTGTGTATCTTAATCTCTAGAGCTTCCCGAATCGTTCTTCTTTTCCAGTTCCGTTCAATGGCCAAGGTTGCAGCTTTTCGCGGGTCCAAATCTCTAGCACATGAGAAGGCGTGTTGTGCTGTAGCCGATGTGTCCGTGCGACCATGTCTTATATCAGCCACATGTTCTTTCAGCCTCGTAAGCTTGGGACGTCCACTTTCTCCGACATAAGACTCCCCGCAATCACATTTAATCTGATAGATGACACCCTTTTGCATTTCTGGATCCGTCTTGTCTTTTACTTGAACTAGATGATCTCGAAGCGATCTAGATTTGTGCCCTGTTTTGATGTTGTGTTGCCGTAAAAGTCTTGCTATGGGCTCGCTCAGTCCTTGCACGTAAGGTAGAGAAATGTACGTTGTTCGGCTTGTTTCTTCATGTGCGTCTGTCCTATTTGCTTTCTTCTGCGCTAATCCCTTTTTAATCACATGATTTGGGTATCCGTGCTGTTTGAAGACTTTCCCTAAATGCTCCTTTTCTTTCGCTTCCGCTTCTTTTGGTGCTTGCTATTTTCTCTGCTCTCCTGGAGAGGTTTCTGATGACTCCGACCTTCACCGCTGACGCGTGATTTGAGTTGTTTCTTATGTAAGTGTCACTTGCCGTTGGTTTCCTGTAAACAGCGGTTCGAAGACCCTGTGCACTGTCCCTGCTGGCGCATACATCGAGAAACGACAGTTGGCCGTCCATTTCCTTCTCGGCACATGTTCCGACTTTCGACGATTTATACGATGCGACGATGATACGAATCAGACGATATATGATCGAATCTTATTACGACTGTCATAGCGATGTTGTGATGATTTGAACTGGATGGTTGTTTTAGCTTGTGCACAGTGTAAAAGGAAGTCACAGATCATTGATAGCACGAACTTGTTTCGCATGTCATCACATTTGTATCGTCTTTTTGTATTTTCATATTTCAAACTAGTGAACAAGGCTACTCAATAAAGCCGAAATATTTGGTTTTTAACAATTTTTTACCTCAGTGTAGCCCGAAACGAATACGAATTACTATCATTTACCTGAGGAAGATTAGAAATGACACTTCGTCAATACCAGTCTAATGACGTTTACGGCATGTCTGTATGTCTATTCTGTGATTTTATATGATTTTTTGAACATATGCCGTTTTTGGTCGAAAACTCAGAAATCATGACGTCACTAAAACCTTAATACCTCAAAAAAATTTCCGACCGATTTTTTGAAACTTTGTCACAATAAACTTCAATCAATTCCCTACAGGTACCCAAATTTTGGCGCGCGTGCAGCGCCTCGTTTTTATGCTATGGCGCGGCGAAAAAAGTGGGGGCGTTTAACGCCCCCCCCCCCAGCAACTCGCGGGTTAACCCGAGGATTAAGGCGCCTTGCCTTTAAGGGTCGCTTCGCATTTCAACAGCGCACGGAGCGCCCTCCAACAACGCCGCTGCCGTCCAAGCCAAACTGACAGAGGAGCTCGGTGGACCAGATCATCGTGACGAAATGAGTTTAGGCGGCCTTGTTCTCCTAACCTTAACCTGCTGGACTAAGGCGTGCCACGCTTTTGTAGGATAAGGTCTAGGCCACCTCTCATCCCAACCTGGAGTCACTGAAGAATCGCATCATGGCAGCATGGGAGGACCTGAAAATATCCTGCATCGTCAAAACATGCAGGCGCTTCCATCTTCGCGCCGAAGCCGTCGTCAGCTACAGACGTTGGTTACACTAAATGACTTAGCGTAAGTATGTGGCTTGGTGTCCCTGGTCATTGTTTTGATCTACTGTTGAGCATCTGTGAAGCAGACATTATTTGTTTTCAGAAATGTTAAAAAGCGCCATGACTTCCTGGACACCCTGGAAAACAGCTTCTCGCTAATACTCGAGGGCAGCGCTTTTCGAGGAGCGCTGTGGCCCGAAGGTTTGGACTTTGAATTGTGAAAAACGCCCGCTCGCCGCAAAACGCAAACACCGCAAAACGCGCAAAACGCACGCCCGAAACGCCAACGCAAACGTCGCAAAAAAATAAACGCCCGCCCGCCGCAAACCGCAAATAAAAAAAAACGAAAAAAAAACGCCGCAAAACAATAAAACCGACCGCATCGCACGCCCGCTAAACGCCAACCGAAAACACCTAAAAATCGGCCGCCAGCCGCCAAAAGCAAACACCGCAAAAAAAAAACACGAAAAAGCGGCCGCCAACCGCAAACAAATTTAACACCGCAAACGACCCATAAAAGGAATAAAATTCGCAGCGGGCTCGGATTTTATTTTATATTAATACCCTCAGGTCACCAAAGGCGAACTATAGAATAGGAGGATGTAGGTATGCGACGCAAGTTTTATGGGACGTTTTATTCATAGAAGATAATGGACGTACTTAATAAGTGATACAGATATGGACCATATCTGGATGAAGGTCTGGTCGAGGTCAGGTAAAGGTCAGGTCAGGGGAGGTCAAATTTTGAGGATTACTCAGACCAAAAAAGGTGTCTATCCGATGCAGTTTTTCACCACGAATCGAATGGTGCTATTCCTGTTCCCGTAGGAGATCTAGAACCTCCAGTAAAAGATTGTGTCATAACGTCATTAAAATTTGAATAACACCTACATTTTTGAACCGATTCTCTTAACGTAGAAGTTAGGATGTTAGATGTTAGTTAAAAGTGGATGCACAGAGCACCGGTCCGGGCATCTGATCTATCCGGTGCGAGTTAAATAGGCATCAGGCTGACCTGCAGAGTTGAATTCCAGGTATGCGATGTTATCTCGACCTGCTATTCATCCCAATGCTCATGTAGGGGCACCTTAACTTTGGAGCCATTTTTCGGCCGGTTAGAAACATCATAGAAACGGGAAACTGAGTGAAAACCTTTTTTAGAAATTTTACTTCCATTTGCCAGAAGATGAGACTTAGACCTGATTCAACAAATAAACTGCAGCTATTTTTGCAAAACCTTGCAAAAACCCGTCTTACCCCACCCCATGGGGTAAGACGGTCACATGGGTAGGGCAAGACGGCCAGTTTCTTTCACCGACCAGCACAGCTCGCAACAAATGCCTGAGATTAGCCGCATTGATACAGTCGCTCGTTGGTCTCAAGTGTTTCGGAAATGGCAGTATACGAGATCCGTGCAGAAGGCGTATGCTCGTATATTAGGCCCTAGTTCAGAAGCCATGTAGAACCGTTTTTCACATTCATTATTCGAGAATAAACTGCGCCGAAGGAATATTGCTAACATGTCTGTGAGTATCGGAATCGAACATATTCTTATTAGAAATGCTTCTTTTTTCCTATAGCAACAAATATATTTTCACCATTACAGACCCATTGGATTCATAGTTGCCCGTCTTACCCCAAACTCAATGTCAGAAGTTCAGCACGATTTTTCTCTGTGGACAATTTGTTGCAGACCAAGCAAATCCGCGGTAAATGAACACTGGTGGCACATGAGTGTACCACAAGTGATTGCGAGTTTTTAACTCTATAGTGTTGCACATAAAAGCTTGCACAATACATTATGGATGTTTTCAATCAGGGGCGTCGCCGACGGGGGGGTCGCGGGGGTCGCGACCCCCCCCCACTCGTCAGAACCGGGGGGTCGACCCCCCCCCCCACTTTTGGCGATGCTGAGTATGCTTTTTTGAGCTATCATGTCAGTGAAGTTGGCGTCAGCAACATCAACGAATACAAGTCAGATTCAGAATCGCTTCAAGAGCTCCTTAGTCCCTATTGCTTATATGTCAATAAGCTGTGGGCGTGGAACATCAGCATGACAATATTTTAAAAGTAGCCACTTTTCTAGTCCCTTTTTATCCCTCAAATGAGTGAACGCGCCAAAACTGACCCAAGCGTTCGTCTGATTGTCAAAATAATGGTTGCAGTCGATTCGTCGGATGACGTATCAGTAACTACAAGGTACCTAACCAGCCTTAGCCCTGACTACCCTCGGTCTTGTCTGCATAGGGGAAATGGGGTCAGATGGCGGACCCCTCTCGGGCTTTCCCAATAAGACGCGCAAAAACGAGCATATTGCAACGAAACTTCCAGTGACCTCGAGTTAATGAATTTTACACATACTCTAAAAATTTATTGGCCCTGATTCGAATATGGATGACCTTGGTTCACTTTTTTAGATTTATTTGCTTCCACTTACGAGTGTAGTTTTTAGAGCTGATTTCGAGTTTAGCGCCCGTTTGAACATAAGAAGTTAGTTTTGATAAATGTAAATGGTGGTTATGTAACATGTTACGAAGCTATCGTTGGTGGTTGTCACCCATTCTAGATGGCCGGCGGAAAGTCTGCTGGTCGACCTGATCTGACCCGACCCGATCTACCCCAAATGCATGGAGTCATCATCTTTGTTAAAAACTAACAACGAAATCGTACTCGGGACCCCGATAACAGCTACGGCTCAAAAAGTTCTAGCAGGTCAGGTTTTCCCTACTTTTGGGCGTTGACCTAAACTGACCCGGCCAAGACGTTAAAATTGGACATCATCGGATTTCTCTCATCACGGGCAGCATCCTCGCTTTTCCGCGAAGCTCTACCTCGACCAGGGGCCGAAAGCATACCTTAGCGTTACGTTGGTAAACGTTTTACCTTAGCGACCCGCAAAACACGAATAAGAGCTACAGCGACACAGAAAGCGTATTCGAAAGCGTATTCGATAGCTTCGCCTCAGATATGACTTCGGGTCTATGGCTTGTATACCACAGAGGCCAAACAGCTAAACGGACGGATTTTGCCGAAACATTTGTTCCGTAACAACCTATGATTCAGTGAGTGTGTATGATATTCATGTTATCACCATCGTGTTTGTTTCGTCGAAACACGGCGCATGGCTTACAATTTGAACATAAAAACTTAACTAGAAAACTTGGCATCAGGTAAAGGTCATGTCCTGACCGGAAAACAACCTGCTGCATATGGATCGATCTGTGTTGCTGAGCTGAACACATTCCAGGTGCTGTCATCGCTCTACAGCGTCTCCACCAAAAGTTGTTGTCGAAAATGTGTTAGAGACCTTTGATGACCTAATGACTGACCATTCGAGTCACCACTGGTCATAAGCTGCACCTTGTCTCTGAAATGAGCAAGGTGCCATGGCTACAAAAGTATCTAGCGTTTTTAGCATATTCGTTCAAAGCAGAGGGCATTCGTGCTTTTTCCCATACATATCTTATCATGATTGGTGAGGTCACATATTTGACCTGACTAGTGACTTCACTTCTCAGATGTAAAATCCCAGATTCATGAACTGTTGGCACTTATACTCCCATTCATTACACCACATTTGACTTATAGGAGATAATCTATAGGAATGACAAGATTGCAGTTTTTAGGGGCATTAAAACTAAACTTGACATGACATTGTGACCTGACCTCAGGTGACCTATTGCTTGATTTTCATGCACGATGCAAAAGTGGTGTATAATAAGATATACCGCTCCTTTGGTGGCGCTGCGCGCCGAGGTTTTTCTCAACACACGGAAAAACCGGGAGTGTGGCTAAAAACACCCCTACCCATCAAGACGAAGACCGGAAACCCGACCCCCCCACTCAAAAATCCGTGGCGACGCCCCTGTTTTCAATTAAATGAGTGTTTATTGTGTTGAAAAATGACCTTATGCTAACGATAGGTATAATATGATTAAGCTGAATTGAAATAAGACCAAAAAATCATTAATCATTAACCCGCGCCCTGCTGGGAGGGGGGGGGTGTTTGAACACCCCCTTGTGGTTTTTCGAGAATATCTCAAAAACGGCGGCGCGGAGCGCCGCCGTTTTTGGTACACCTTATTATACATCAATTCTACACATGTTGTGAAAATTTCAGACCAAGGTCATTCAAGGTCAGGTCACCAGGTCACTTGAAGTGACCTCACCTCATAAAAAGTTTCAATGTCTGTCATACCTACACCGAGTGACCGATCGCTTTGAAACTTTTAGCGATTGCTAAGAGCAATAGCATGTACAAAATGTATATCTCAGAATTTTGATATCGATGACCTAAGGTCAGGTCAAATTTGCGACCTCCCCATTATAAGTCAATGGGAGAAAATTGAAATGCGCCTCTTTTGGACGAAAGACATAAACACTTCCAAACACCGAATTACAAGTGGTTTAGACACACTGAAAATGAAAATGGTGTCCGTAACCCTTGTTTATGCCCTGAGGTCATCTTAGGTCACGAATGGTATCTAACAGTTTTTCGCAAATAACTTTTGATAGAGGCATGCTAGAGCAATGAAAACGCCTTAGATGTGTTCAGCTCGACGATACGGATCGACTGATATGCAACATGGCCCTTTCCGGTCAGGTCATGACCTTGACCTGAGGTCAAATTTTCAAGTTGGCCTTTCAAGGTCAAGGTATAGTTCATTCGATGCGTCTTGACGAGAGGAACACGATGCCGGTAAAAGTAAGCTCGTACAGGGCTTGGGTCAAAAGTTATTTCAGAAAAAACTGTTTCCGAAAAAATCGGCTATTTTTGCAGTTTTTGCCCCCTGCAGGCAAAACCGTTGACGTTAGGTCAAATCTGAGAGAATTAATCAGAAAGGGCGTTAATAGGGCTATCGAATGCGCTTTTCCGCGGCGCTGTAGCTCTATTGGTTCCCGAGTTATGCGTTGGCTTCTTGTAAATTTTCGACATTCGACCTGGAAATCGGCGAAATTTTGCCTTCAATGACCTCTGGTGACCTGACCTTTGACCTGACCAAAAATTGACCGAAGTGATTTCGTCATTATTTTTGACGCTCTTTCGAACGCCGCCCCAGTAAACATGCCGACGTCGGCCCGACGTCGGCCGACGTCGGGGTGACGTCGGCATCTCGGCATCGGCATGCCGACGTCGGCCCGACGTCGGTCCAACCTCGGCACGACGTCGGCTGGATGTCGGATATGCCCGCATGTACCGACGTCCAGCCGAGGTCCAGCCGACGTCGGGCCGACGTCGGACCGAGATCAATTGCTGAGGTCCAGCCGACGTCGGGCCGACGTCGGGGCGACGTCGGACCGACATCGGCCGCTGTTTTGACCGTTAAAATAATATAAAATACATGTTTCATGTTTCATAAAGAGCTTCTGTATTCAAAATATCCTCAGGAAACTCAAATCTTCCTCCACGCCGCAACCCCCTGACCCGGACTGGACGGGAAACTTTATCCCATTTGGGATTGCCCGTAAGCCGAGCTCGCCCGCAGCCGGGTGCGGTGAGTGCTTGGGGGCTGCTCGGCCTATCCTTTGGTCAGGCTCAGCCCCGGCAACTCACCAGGGCCGGGCCCAGTTCATATAGAAAGGCCAGTCGGCAAGTGTCACTTTGCCAAAGTGCCACTTATCAAAGGGACACTTTGCGAAACGTTGGTGCAGGTGTGTAAGAGTGGCTATATGAATCCATTGTGGGGTCGCCCTTTCCAATAAGTGTCACGTAACAGCAATGGGACCAGGGACTCAATATGAACTGGACCCAGGGTGCTCGCCATTCGCCAAGAAGACCAATGTCTCCATCCTATCATCCTTCCGGCTCTGAAATGGTCTTGTCAGACCGAAAGGGCATAACCCAACAAAACAAACTAACTACGCTATCTGGCTGCGTGGTGTAGTGGTTAGCGCACTAACCTCGCGTTCAAATGACACTGGGTTCGAATCCCATCGCCGGGGGATGCTTTTGACGTGTTGTCCCAGTAAACATGCCGACGTCGGCGACTGGGGGGCTCGAATCCCGCCGCCGGTTGATATTTTTGGCGCGTTGTCCCAATAAACATGCCGACGTCGGCCCCGTCGGTCCAACGACAAACGATCTCGTCAACCTCGGCAAACGACCTCGGCCCGACGTCGGCTCGACGTCGGCTGGACTTCGGCTGGACGTCGGAACATGCGGGCATATCCGACGTCCAGCCGATGTCGGGCCGAGGTTGAACCGACGTTGGGCCGACGTCGGGCCGAGCCTCGGACGTCGGCATGTTTACTGGGGCCTTCCGCGTATCGCTACGTGGCCCAGGAGCCGA
Organism: Amphibalanus amphitrite; assembly: GCF_019059575.1. Taxonomy (NCBI): domain Eukaryota; kingdom Metazoa; phylum Arthropoda; class Thecostraca; order Balanomorpha; family Balanidae; genus Amphibalanus; species Amphibalanus amphitrite. Next base: position 24,283 of record NW_024883546.1, read on the forward strand.
GTTACAAGGGGGGTGTTCAAACACCCCCCCCCCCCCCAGCAGGGCGTGGAAATCCAGGACCCCCAGCCGGGCGCGGGTTAATGATATATCATTAGTGCTATATCATTAAAAATCATTAATGATTTTTGGTCTCATTTCAATTCAGCTTAATCATATTATATCATGAGCATAAGGCCATTTTTCATCACAATAATAGGTATTACTAACGATGCTCAAACATACCATTGCTTACATCCAACGAAATGAGTGTTTTAAAGAAATCAAAATAAAAGATTATCGACTGAACACAAATTCACCAGACTTCAATGGTGGTGTGTAGTGGGAAAGGCAATTCTGGTCCTAATTTTCCTCGCTCGTAGCGCTATTGGTTTGGTCTGCAGAAGGGGTGCCCGTCTTACCTACCCTGACCGACCGTCTTACCCCACTTTCCCCTACATCTAAATAATTATCACTAACAAGAGATTGCGCAAAAAAAAAACGAGCCGTTAAGAACTTCCGACTTTATTTCACTTTCGACTCGTTGGTTTTCGTAGGCTATAATTCTGCAGTAAGCCAGGCTGGCAGTAGGTAGGTGTACTGCGCGTAATGCATTCGCTGTAAGATGAACTTTACGACGCACGACGAAATAACGCAGAAACGTACAGCATTTCATGCTACCTATATAGCTCAGGATAGTAGTTATTTGTCGTATGTGCTCTAGTTGGCAGATCGAAAGATACCTGGGGCATTCCACGATAGATCGTACCACTTTTTTCCAATTTGACACCCTCATCTCTCGGAATTTGACGAGAATTGGTCTCAGGGGTAATCAGGGCCCAGGGGCTCTGAATCCACCTGCAACAATTTCAGGCTTATCAGATAAGTGTTTTTTGAGTTATGGTGTATAACATTTTTTGGATCTTGCTTTGCAGCGCTAAGTTTGGCGGGCTGTAACTCTAAGACGGATTATTCAAATGCCAAATGTTATATAACATTGAACTTGCAATGAAACAGAGATTAATATGTATTTGTGAAATTTCGAAAAATACGCTATTTTTGATATATGACATATCGAGTTTTCTTTCATTTGTATTTTTTGGACTTAAGGACCAATTTTTTTTGAATTTTTATTTCTTTAAAAAATATTTGGCTCATTGTTAACAAATATGCAAAAAATTAGGAAGGTGTTCTTTCTATACATGTATTTATTTTACGTCACGATAACGGTTTCGAATAGTGATTTCGGGAGGGGAGCTTACAAATGGCGTGGTAAAGCTGCCTAGTGACATCACGGGTTACTGAAATTTCAATTGAAGTCTGAGTCATCTGAAAAAGCGAAAAGAGGGTTCATCCAACCCTCTTTCCTATAAGCGCGAGGGTGAAAAAGGCTGTTTGGTTCTGACATTGTTTTGGACGCCAACGACCATAGCTGTCCGAGATGAAAGTTACAGGACTCATACATGGTGTCCTCCAGAGGTCTCACAACTTGTATATCTGGGAATTTTTAAGGTTACGTGAGGTCAGGTCGGTCACGTGACATCACTGTTATAAGTCAATGGGGAAATATGAAAACTGTTATTTTGGCGCCGAGAATGATCTAAAACTATCCCACGTACATGGTATCGTGATTTCATGCACTTCTTGCAAAGTCCAATGCTTTTCTTTTGCATTGGTAATGTAACGCAGATGCGTTACATTTTTTTCATCTTTCATGCTGAACTGCAAGCTGTGCCACAAGCTGAAACACGGCCATCTGCGAGCGCCGCACAGACACGGTCAGCCGGCTAAATCGGCTGTGATACCCTCTCTCCGTCCCAGCTGGCGTCCACACAGACGGCGCAGTCGGCTCTGACAAACAGGGGTCCTCTATAGATGACCACCCCACTTCATGAGAACCCGGATCTGAAGCCAACAAATAGCATACCGAAACGCGCCATTCAGCCAGCCTCGAGCCATTAATCAGTTTAGCCTTTGGAAAACAAGACTCTGTCCCACGCTCGGCACCCCGCCAGAGAACAAGGAGAGGGGAGTGCAGACCGGCCCTGATTTGAACCAAAACAAGAAAGGGGAGCGGGGACCGACCCGGTTTGTACGAAAACAGGATGAAATGGAACTCGGTCGCCAACGACAAAATATAGGACATCTGGCCGGAGCTGACTTCAAAACAAGGGGGAGCGGAGGGCCAGCCCCGCCACCTGGCGCCCCAGACGCCGTGATCGCCGGCGGCGAATTCCACCCGACCGCTGCGTGAAAGGGTGTGACTGCCATGGCCGGGGGTGCTGAACTTCAGCAAATCACGAACGTTTGAAGGCGGAGCCAAACGCGCTTTCTGGGAATGGAGGACGAAGATTGGACAAGGAGATGCTGCCCGGCCCTCTGAAGTATGACGTCATCAAAAGTATAAGTTGATGAAACGGAACTGGAACGCTCTCTCTGGCACTCCCTCGGACGACGCATTCGACGCCGCTCTTCGCTCTCGGCGGACATCTGACATCGTGGACAGCCCACGAGACACCAGCGGCTGGCATCACGGCGCCGGCGGCGGCTCCGGCCGCCTGGCCGGGCGCTGGACGGACACGGCCATCATGTCAGCGACTCCATCTCAAGTAAGGTCATGGTGATCACGGGCACGCACCTAGTCCCTAAATCCTTCAAATAATCACCCCCCCCCCCCTTTGTTACTGCTATGTGAGCCACATTATGTTTCCTTTTTTTTTTTTGGTGTCGTTGCGCAATAATTTAGGCCATTCAGTTTAGATAGTTCAGTTTATTTGAGAACCTTCAGTCTAGGTAGCTTAATTTAACAATCCGATTTCGGTCAATTATTTAACTATGGGCGTGGTGCGAGACGCGTGCCGACGTGGAGTGGACCCTCGTCCGGCGCCCCGGGGTGATTAAGGCGCCATTCAGTTTAGGTAATTCAATTTATTTTGAGAACCTTCAGTCTAGGTAGCCTGATTTAACAATCCGATTTCGGCCAATTATTTAACTATGGGCGTGGTGCGAGACGCGTGCCGACGTGGAGTGAACCCTCGTCTGGTGCTCCGTGGTGATCAAGACGGACGGAGGGGATTATGTACCATGGTGAGTCGGAAAGGGGCTAGGCGACTTTGTACCGCACCGCGCAGCGTGTGAGGCTCACTTGCAGGACGGCCTGGTCATTGGTCACGGAACGTTCTTTTCTAAGTTTGACATGTACAGGATTTTAAAGCATTGTGTCTGGAAAATGTCAATAAATGGGACTTGTACATATTGTAATACGAGTGTAAGGAGTGGTGAAAGGAAAGGACCGGAGAGTAAAATGTCACAGACCATATGCCATCTACACAGCCGGAGAGGAAGTCGTTGCGGGAGAGGAAGTGGTTTCGAGGTATCCAATTCGCCATAGTATTTGGTAACAGAACAGTTCTTCTTCTCGTCTGCCTGGTTCTCAAGGGACATCCGAATCCGATAGGGCCCTGGTAGTTTATCGAGCCCGTGGGGCCCCATCCCGCTCAAGGTGGGTGGAGCCGGCCGGCGCGGCCGTCAGTGATTGGCTCAGTGGTTTGGTAGTACAGCGTACGGGACGACCAGAACTATACACGTTTCGGAGACCACGGGAGTGGCCAGGCTGGCCTCAAACATCTGAACCGATTCCCCCCCCCCCCCTTTGTTGTCGTCTGGTCAGTGCTGGCCGGTTATTTCCTGCCTTAAGAAAACGCGGCGCCTGCACAGGAGCTGTTTATCCTCCTGTCCTAAGACCAACGCAGTGCCCGCACAGGAGCTGTTTATCCTCCTGTCTAACAAACGTGGCGCCCGCACAGGCGCTGCTTATCCTCCTGTCCTAAGACCAACGCAGCGCCCGCACAGGAGCTGTTCATCCTCCTGTCTAACAAACGGGGCGCCCGCACAGGCGCTGCTTATCCTCCTGTCCTAAGACCAACGCAGCGCCTGCACAGGAGCTGTTTATCCTCCTGTCTGACAAACGTGGCGCCCGCACAGGCGCTGCTTATCCTCCTGTCCTAAGACCAACGCAGCGCCCGCACAGGAGCTGTTCATCCTCCTGCCTAACAGCGCCCGCACAGGCGCTGTTTATCCTCCTGTTCTAAGACCAACACAGCGCCCGCACAGGAGCTGTTTACCCTCCTGTCTAACAAACGTGGCGCCCGCACAGGCGCTGCTTATCCTCCTGTCCTAAGACCAACGCAGCGCCCGCACAGGAGCTGTTCATCCTCCTGTCTAACAAACGTGGCGCCCGCACAGGCGTTGCTTATCCTCCTGTCCTAAGACCAACGCAGCGCCCGCACAGGAGCTGTCTATCCTCCTGCCTAACAAACGTGGCGCCCGCACAGGAGCTGCTTATTGTCGTCTGGTCAGCACTGGCCGGGTCATACGTTCCCATTTTCCAACCCAGAACGGCCTCAACTAAGGGATTTCCGCTCAGCCTGGTCCGCACTGGTCGGTGGCTCAACTTTGAAAAAAAGGGGTGACGGTGGAGGACGAGAACGAGAATGATGAGTTGTTAGTTCCAGCTAGAGTCTCAGTAAATCATCCTCACTAAAGTCAGCCCACACCTAAGATGAATAAGGAACTCAGGGGGGATAGATGATGCACGTCTCGCCCCTGTGCGTGGAAAGTCCACCGACGCGGCTACGGGTTAGGAGGGAGATGAGAAGCGAGTGAAATGGAAGAAGACTGTACACGTAGAGGAATCGGATTTACTGAATGAAGTTCAGCTCGGATAGACCCCACTTAATAGTAGGCCTCGCTTGGGTAAGCCCTGGATACGTGCAATAAGTCGCGAAGTGAAGAGAAAGGGTGAGAGCGAATTGAGGATCGATTATATTGAGGATGAGTGCATAGCCGACGAAGGCTAATCCGTTCGGTTGCCGGCGCGGGCCCCATAAAGCCGTGGCTATACGGAGACGATGCAGGCAGCCCGGAGGGACCTAGTGACCCCGCCCGGTTTTAAAAGATAGGTTAGGTCCGCTATCGGTCCATTGAGTGATCAGCGCAGGATGACATTCGATAAGCGACGTAGGTAGTTTCGGAGATGTTTAGGACCCCAGGCGTCCCAGCGAGGAGACGTATGCCGCCGGTTAAGTAATGTCCCGCGAAGAAACGTGTGATGCTGCAGGACGGGGGTGAACATTAAATACCAAAGCATGCGAGTCGGGTGATCGCGGTAAGTCGGTACTGGCCACCCCGCTGTCAGTCGATTTACTCCGGCCGTGCAGCGGTCATTTCGGTTAGGTCTGTGACGACAGCTTAACTACCAGCAACGGATAGATAGGGCTTCGGGCACCTATAACGCTGGTAGTCGTGGATTGTGTGAAGCCAACGGAGGCTAACCCGTTCGGTCGCCGGTGCTGTTTCAAAAGCCGTGGCTATACGGAGACGATGCAGGCAGCCCGGACGGACCTAGTTACCCAGCCCGGTTTCAAAGTTTAGATAAGCCCACCGCGGGCCGTGGTACGCTTAGTTTTCGTTTTCTTATAGGCAATTTGGCATAACTGGTAGTCATGGATTCGTGTAAAGCCGACGAACGACTAATCCCTTTCGGTCGCCGGGGGCTGGCCCGAAAACCGCGGCTATACGGAGACGACGCAGGCAGCCCGGACGGACCTTATAGTTACCCAGCCCCGGTCTCAAATTTCAAATAAGTCCCCCGCGGAAACCGGACTACACAATGTCCTGCGAGCCGTAGTCTCGGAACCGCTGGCCGAAGGACATTTATGTTTTTGTGTAGGTAGTTCGACATGGTGATGGGATGGACCGCAATAAGTCACGTAACGCGAGGGTCGAGTGCCGAAATCTGTGGTGGGTCGTATCACTAATTGTGTAGCGTGAGCATTATGAAGCGTTTGTCTGATGTACGGAACATTGTGGTTATGAAGGGATAACGGTTAAATGAAATTTAAGGCCAATGACTCGATAACGACTTTGTGTGCGCCCTAGCACCACCGGGGGAAGTTAGGAAAAAGAGGGAGGGATCGGAGACGGCTAACTCTGATTATTTTGAGGTATGACTGGACGTATGACAGGAGTGAGAGGGGATGGACAAGTGAAAGTGTGATTGTCGTGTATATCCGGTGGGAGATAGCCCTCAGCTAGGACGGGTGCCGTTGTTAAGAGTGGGAGAGCAGTTGAGTTGAGTTAATTTCTTAATTCAATGTGATCAGGGACAATTGGTTATCACTTATCACTCATCCCATCCCTCAACCCTAGCCTATGTGTTTCCGATGATTGATCGCCCCGGAAAGATAGAGTCAGAGTCGGAACGGGTTCGCGAGGGGCTGGTTACAGAGAAGGGCTTCTAGGAGCGCACCGACGGAGCTTTCTTGATCTCTACCAGAAGACACTGCCCGGTTCGCCCCGCAACGTCGCGAAACCCCGCTACAGTAACCTTGCGTGACGTCATTTATGACGTCACTAGGGTCGTACGAGTTTTTCGTCAATAACTCCCGATCAAATGGAGCTAGAGAGTCGGAAAAGCCACCAATGGACTCGGGGAGACCTTCCGAATCGAATGATATACCATATGATACCCTTTGCCCAGCTTCGTGACCTGAGGGGCTCTGACCTGACCTTGATCCGAGGTCAACTGCTTAAGTTGACCTCACCCAAGCAAAAAGTATACCATTCGATGCACCTGAGCTAGGCGAACACAATGATGCCAAAATCGCGGCTCTGCGGCCATTTTTTGCGAAGTTATTTACTAAAAACCGAGCCCGTAACTTCAGTCACTTGACCTGACCTCAGACGCTACTGGTTAAATTGAGACCTTAAAGTCGGGTACCAATCGCTGCGACTTGTTGCGGCACACACGCTCGTTTTTTTCCGCGAGGCTCTAGCTCTATTAGAAGCGAAACGGCGTGCTGGCCCTGGGGTCGTATCAACCCCTCCGAAACCCATTTTGTTTGCGGGAAAATGAGGATTTTATGGAAAGAACACCTTTCTAATTTTTTGCATGTCGATTTGCAATGACATGAAGTTTATTTTGAAAAAAAATAAAAATTTGAAAAATTTTGGTCCCAAAGGTCATTAGAGGCAAATGAAAAAAGATTAAGGTTTTTGCTCAACAATGAAAATTTTTCTTTGAAATTTTCAAATGGTAATATTAATTTTTGATTCATCGCAAGTTTAGTGTTGTCTACTGTTTGTTGGTAGCTTAACCCGTTCTTGAGTTATAGGCCATCAAACTCACCGTTACAAACCGAAGTTAAAAAAAATGTAATGCAATATAACTCAAAAAGTTTTGATCTGAGAAGTCTGATATTTTGCCAGGCGTCTTTGGGGCCTATGATTACCCCTAGGACGGATTTTCATTAAAATCTGAGAGATGAGGGTGACGGGCCTGGTACGATCTATCGTGGAATGCCCCACCTATAAATTACCATTTTGAATCCTTTTCCTTTAATCTGAAGCGTGCTTATTTATTTAGAGGAAGATGATAAGATAAGAAAGGAAGAGGATGAGCGATTGACAAACGTGCAGTACAAGTCCATGACAAATATACCGGTTACTATAAGTATCGACAATGCGACGTTCAGAAAAGTCAAAAATAGTCTCACAGCAAAGCTGCAGTTACTCCATGAGTCGACACTCTTCGGCGTCCACTCCCTAGCTCGTGATGTTTCCGTCGCCCAAGGGACGCAGCTGACGCCGACCCAGGCGATAAGAACTTCACAGTCATGCCTGGCCCCCGTGTCGCTAGACGTCTTCTACAGTATAAAACGGTCGGCAGAAAATCGGGTTCGTCACTTGTCCGTCTACCAGGTCATCCCAGGTAAGTTCGAGCTACTTGAAACATCATCCAACCAGTCCAGCCAGAGTTTCTGGTATGTTGTTACGACCGTCAGAGGCCTTGCTTTGCGCTGCAAGCAAAGCGGTCTGTAATCACCTCGAATTAGGATGAGTTGTTTTCAATCGTTGGATCTCAAATCGTTTTGTTCGCTCGTGTTTTGATAGACGGGCAGAAAGTTGACTTCATTTTAACGAGTAAAGAGGGTAAGCACAAGCTGCTTTGGGAAACATCTGAATAGGCTTATTGGTCGTGACATGAAAATCATGGTTTCAAATGGAAACGTTTTGGGACGTTCTTCAATTTCAATTTCAAGGTTTTCTGCCAACCTGAATCCAAGCATCCCAGTAGCTAACTAAAATACCAAATGACATGTACCTACCTACTGTTATGGGCGGCTCAGCTAGAAATCTGGCCATTTTTCCAGTCGTCCACCATGCGCGCCGCCGTGCTCGTGCTGCTCGTTGGAGCCGCCTCGTCCTTCGTGGAGCAGTCCGAGTGGAACAACTTCAAGCTGAAGCATGCCAAGTCCTACGCCAACCCCATCGAGGAGTTCTACAGGATGAAGGTAAGCATCCGACGTTAGCGGTAACGGTTAGTCTGCGAACATCTGGTATTACATACAAATGTGTGGAAATTGGATTCTTTATAACATCGCAAAATGAGCCAATATTATTCTTTATAACATCGCAAAATGAGAGCTTTCAAATCGCCACTGTCTAAAAATCTGTTGTTACAACAGCACTAAGAACCAAACATACCTGTAGGTAGCTGCTTCATTTTTAACTAGCTACGCGTATAGAATCTACACCGAGTGTCAATGCACACATAGCGGTGCCATGAAGCCCATTGTTGGTTCTCCCGAAGAGTACTCGCGTTGTTCCCTTACATACACACCGCGCTGACGAGTTGTTTCGCCTCGCAGGTGTACGCCGACAACAAGGCCTACATCGAGCAGCACATGAAGGAGCACGCCGAGGGCAAGCACACCTTCACCGTGGCGCTCAACAAGTTCGCCGACCTGACCACCGAGGAGTGGAGCCGCCAGTACAAGGGCCTCAAGATGGGCAGCACCACTCCCCACAAGACCCACCAGGTGACCGGCAAGGCTCTGCCGAGCAGCCAGGACTGGCGTCAGTACGGTGCCGTGACCCCTGTCAAGGACCAGGGCCAGTGCGGCTCGTGCTGGTCGTTCTCTGCCACCGGTGCCCTGGAGGGTGCCTGGGCCCTGGCCGGCAACACGCTGACCTCGGTGAGCGAGCAGCAGGTGGTCGACTGCTCGTGGGCCTACGGCAACCAGGGCTGCAACGGCGGCTGGATGGACCAGGCCTTCGAGTGAGTTCTTACGGCCGATTATCTATTGGAGAAGTACAACTTTGGCTGTGTAATTATTGAAGTTGTAAAAGAGAACACAATATGGCATTTTGGTCGACACATTTTTGATCAACTTGTACAATAAAAAGTGCATGCCTCGATGATGAAGTCCATTCATCATCACTATTTTTTAGAAAGGAATGTGGGCCTCATTACAGGTACATACCATCTATTGTTGGAACCATTGAATCCAAATCGTATCGCAATATTTTTACGAGTAAAACAAAGCATTCTTCTTACGCACGCCATGGCTGGTAGTCAGAGGAATCCAATGTCTTGATTCCACAATTAGTAAATCGTTACAAGTAAGTTCCCTGAAGTCAGCAGAATCCCCGTGTTTTACTCTGAATGCTGTCCCCTTCAGGTACATCAAGGATAACGGCGGCATCCAGACGGAGGCTTCCTACCCGTACACGGCCACCGATGGCACATGCAAGGCGTCGCCGCCGTACGCCTCCACCGTGGCCGGATACACGGACGTCGCCAGCAGCGACGAGGACGCGCTGGCCGACGCCGTCGCCAACGTCGGCCCCGTGGCCGTGGCCATCGACGCCTCGCACATCTCGTTCCAGTTCTACTCGGGCGGCATCTACAACGAGTCGCGCTGCTTCCACTACCTGCTCGACCACGGCGTGCTGGCGGTCGGCTACGGTGACGGCTACTGGCTCGTCAAGAACTCGTGGGGCACCGGCTGGGGCGACAGCGGCTACATCAAGATGACCCGCGACGGCAGCAACCAGTGCGGCATCGCCACCCAGGCCTCCTACCCGTCCGTCTAGACTCTGGCTAGTCGGCTTGTCACAGTCTTGGTCAATATTTGGCTGTATGTCCATTGTCCATGTCTGAACTACTGTCTGAACGTCCTTTCTTTTCTGGTCCACCGGCCTACGTGTCGGCTCACTGGTCGCTGAGCTGATTCTGGTTAACGTCTGGTCAAATAAACGCCCTACTAAGTAACATCGTGTCATCAAAAAGGATATCAGAGTCCCTAGGATCAGAGTCCCTACTGTTAACTATTAACTCGCGCCGTGCTGGTAGCCCGAGTTTTCCGTGCCGTGCTGGGGCTGGGGGGTCTAACTAGGCTCCTGGGCCACATAGCGACACGCGGTAAGCGGCAATCGAAAGAGTGTCAAAATAATGAAGAAAATACATTGGTCATTTTTTGGGTCAAGTCAAAGGTCAGGTCGCCAAAGGTCATCATCATAGATCAAATTTTGCCTATTTCAACAATTTTCGAAAACCCGGCACCTAGCTCGGGAACCAATAGAGCTACAGCGTCGCGAAAAAGCGCATTCGATAGTCCTTTTACGCTCTGTCTGGATTATGCCCTCAGATTTGACCTCAGGGCAACGGTTTGGCCTCCAGAGGTCAATTTTCTCCCATTGACTTATAACGGAGAGGTCCCAAAGTTGGCCTGACCTTAGGTCACAGCTATCGAAATCCCGAGATATACATTTTATGCATATTGTTATTCTTATCAATCGCTGAAAGCTTCAAAGCGATCGTTCAATCGGTGTAGCTAGTTATAGCAAAAATTAATCTTTTTCTGAGGTAACGTCACTTAACGTTACTTGGTGACCAGATCTTGAATGATCCGGGTCTGAAATTCGTTTTTGAGATATTCGCGAAAAACCTAATGGGGGGGGGGGGCATAAAAACACTCCCCCCAGCACGGCGCGGGTTAAGCAGTTTTATTCGCTGATAGATCCACCGGATGTTGCGACATCAGCTCAAAAACTAATTCAGTGCCAACTGCCAGGACGAATGCTAAATAGTAAATAAGTACTATTGAGCGCAGAATCCGCGCTCATACCGCGACCGAAGCGGGGCAGGCCTGGTGTATCAGAGAGTGTACCGACTAGTGTGATGCGGAACAGTATCCCATTTAGTCGGCTGCTGTCTGGTGAGCTTGGGCCAGCCGCCGCACGGAAGGCCGATAATTGCTCAAAGCCGGCGGGTGCACACAGGGAGTTGGTCACTGTTTCCGTACCGAGTGGGGAGGGAAGCCGGGGACGGTGAGCGATTCATGCGGTCGCAGCCTGCGTGGAGTTGGTGCGGCAGTGTGTATATTGGGATTATTTCTCGGGATTCAAAGCGAAGTTTTGGGTTTGTTTGAAGCTCTTTGATCACACTTTCCACTTGAACCACTTTCCCCTTCCTGCTCACAACGGTGCATCCACCGTCTGGCAGTTGTCAGAGCAACACCTCTGCCGCCTGCTTGACAGAGTGACCTCGATCAAAAAGCAAGACGAGCCTTCCCTTGTCAAAATCACTGAGGTGTGCCATCGCGCTCACGTCTAGCCGCACACACTCCACGCGGGCTGCGGCTGCATACTGAATGGCTCTCCTTCCCCGGCTTTCCTCCCCACTCGGAACAGAAACAGCCAGGTCATGTCATCGCGTGACCCTCAAAGGATAATGTTCCGCATTACACTAATCGGTACACTCTCTGACACACCAGGCCTGCCCCGCCTCGGACCCTGTATGAGCGCGGATTTTGCGCCCAATAGTACGTCATCGGCTAAAAAAATGACCTGAAAGTTATGAAACACAAAAAGTCAATGAAGGTCATCAAGGGTCAATGGCCTTGACCTGACCTTAACCTTCCAGGCGGTGGGGGGGGGGGCATTTTTTTGCCCCCCCCCCTTTAGTTTTTTCGATATATCTCGAGAACCGCTGCGCCGATCGTCACCAAACTTTCAGTACCCTCCCGGGAGTAGCTAGCGCACATGGTGACCAAAAATTTTTCCAAAGGCTATGATAGGTAGGCGGCTAATGACGTCAGAGTGACGTCATTTTTGCAATTTTCGACCCAAACAAAGGTTTCGCGGGAAGAGCTGTCAGGCCTACAGCTTTACAGATACAGAAAAATGATTCAGACATAAAAGGTGTGGAATCTAGAGGGCGACAAAACTGTTATTTCGGTTTTTCGATTTTTTTGGATTTTGACCCCCAAAAATCAAAACATAGATTTTTTGAAAATAATAGCCGAAAAATCCAAAAAGTTTTTGAATTTCGAAAAAACCGGAAAATATGTGATAGTCCCTACCGCCTTCTATCAACATACCAAATTTGAGATCAATACCTCTTTTTTTGGCCAAGTTATAGCGAAAAAACTTCAAAATTGATTACGTCAAATTTTCAAACTCAATTTTTAGCAATTCTAGACCTCGTAGCGCAAAACGAAGACCACCATTAGACTCCCCGTGACGAGCTGCATCGAATCGATACCCATTTTATGCAAAAATATCAACTTTGAAATTTGACCTTTTTTGACCTGACCTTGACCTGACCTCCACCAGAAAGTGACCTAAACCGTACCTATGGTCTTATAACCAATACCATTGAGTTGGAAACGAAAAACTGGCCATAAAACATGCATCGCACAACCTTAGTAAAGTTGGGTTCATGTGGTGACCCTTGGTGACCTTTGGTGACCTGACCTGTGACCTGACCTGGTATGACCAGTGACCTCTAATAGCAACATATGTACTAGACAACTGACGCCTTATCGCTGATTTTCGAGAAAATGCGTTTTACTCGGTGTTATAGCACTTTCCCTAGAAGCCCCGTGAACGGTGAAACATTTTATCTTTGACCTGACCTGTGACGTCATCGGTGACCCCGAGGTCAATGAAATTTGGTTTCATTCGACAAATTTGACAGGGCTATCGAACGCCGTTTGAATTTTCCGGATCCGTCCAGTAGTTTCGGAGATACGAGGGGGGGGGCAAAAATGCCCCCCCCCACCGCGCGGAAGGTGGCTGGTAGGCCCACCGCCTGCCGGGTTAATGTGACATTCACAAATCACAGCCATCTCAGTCCATGAACAAGTACTTCACATATTGACACTTTTAATGACAAAAAAGGCAAATAATTATAAAATGGGTGCTGACATTCGTCAAACCACTGTTCTGGCCTGACATGATATTGATAAAGAGGTCACAGGTCAAAGGCCATTTGAGTCAGGGCCATGACATTTCTGGGATATATTTATACTTATTAATACGGTAAGGGGGGGGGGGGCTGAAAGTTCCTTCACTATCAGTGCCTTTTTACGCGAGCTATTTACGAAAATCGAGGGCTATCACCATCATATCAATTTGTTCATTTTGTGAATATCAATCGACTGATTGATCACATGACCTTTCGGGTTGGGTCATGACCTCAACCTTGCGAAAAAATTAAAGATGCTTCCCATGAAAGCACCTTTTATATATTTTAACGCTATTCGGAGATAGAAACCGTGGAATGTTACCAAAATAAAATAAAATAAAATAAACGCACGAGCGCATCAATGAACATTTCAAGAGAGCACCGTTTACGTGAAACGTGGCTATCTCCGTTTTGAATTCTGGGGACAAATGGCGTTGGTGTAAAGTAGAACACCCCGCACTTGTCATGAAAGGATAATAGATGAATCCTCTCCCTAATATAGTTCTGTTCGTTTGCGAGCGATTATTTGCAAAAAAAAAACAGACTTAAGAATTTGACCAGACTCAAAATGGGTACTTTCCAAAAAAGTTACTGGATGTAAAATGAAATAACTTCGTTATCATTTTTAACCACCATCCCAACACCACTTGTCACATTTGACTGTTATGTCTGGGAGCCGAGTTGGAAAAAATCTCTGAGCGCTGATCGAAATTTTGCAATGAGTGCCAGTAGAGCATAGGTTAAGGGACAGTCTTCGCTTCATATTATATATTTATTCGCATGCCGCGGATACACACATGCCGTTCACTAAGCACAGGTCAGGACTGAACACGGTATAATCGACGTGCCGCCCTTCTGAGTCGGCAGCAATCACCAGGGCGGAGGCGAGACCGACCCGCTCCCGCCCCGCGAAACTCGGCCACATCCGACGAGTCCTTGACTGGGCGTCCTGCTAAAGCTCTGATGATCATGACGTTGGGCCGGCGACCCAAGCGGCGACGGAAGCGATCTGCCGAGCACCCGCTCGCCCCGCCGTCTCCTTCCGCTAGTGATGATGATGCTAATAAATCTCTGAACGCGCTCTGATTGCGCCTGGACTCAAGCAAGAAGCCAATCAAAATAACGCCAGCAAACACGCACGCACGCGGGGCCACGGTCGAGACACCTGCTGACCAGTTCCACCACACTGGCTGCGCGCCCGCGTGCCTTCCACAGCACGCTGTCAAACGGTTCCTCCTCTGCGCGCGCAGTATGTGAGCAGTGTCGTCACCTCTGTAGCCGGTGCCCTGTGGCCGCCCTTACCGTTGGTACGTCCACGGCAGGGGCGGTCCACGGTGGGCAGACACAGCGCCACCGCGCAGCTGCCGCCACCTGCACTATTTTCGCTTCGGGGCCTGCTTCGGAGGAGTGGCGTTCGCCATTCCAGCGTACTGGTACAGCGTCTTCTTTTCAGACGGCTTCAGAATCTGGCGAGCAAAACAAGATACTATCAGTCAAAGGTGCTATTGACACAATTCTACAACCATAACTAGGCAGGTACAGATACATTGCGAGGTATCATTGTTTAACTATAGCAGTCTACTCCATTCTATTCTCCATAGTCTACTCCATTTTACAACCTCATGTAGTTCATTCAATGAAGTGATTCTGAATATACAGTTTTCATTTGCAAGTCATTAATCCTAGCACACTTTTCAACCAAAGCTGTGCCAGAATAACATGTACAGAGCTAAACCCTGTTCGACTGCGCACCTGGAAGGAGCACATGAGCGTCTCGTCGACGGACATCATGCCGCCGGCGTTGTCGAACTCGCCGCAGTAGTTGGGCGCCGAGAAGAGCGTCACCAACTGCCGCTTGGCGAAAAACTCGTACCCGTCCTCCACCACCTGAGGCCAGCGAGGGCGATAGGCAAGACGGTAACATCACGTAAAAACGTCCTGTGCAGATGATGCAAATAAAATAATGAAAATAAACAAGGTCGCAAACGGCACACACCTTACAAATATCTTCAAAAACATGAATTTATAAATGAAAGGAAGCTAGTCAATGGATTGTGTACTATGAGCTTTATTTATCTCTTTTCCATAAACCGATAGCTTTTCCTGCAGCCGCATTGTATTTGTGCGTGAAAAGCATGTGAAATGTCCTAAAATCATAGCCCATCCGAGCGACTTTGATTGAAGCTGTTTGCGGCTAATGACTTTGCCTTTAGTCCGGATGCGGCTCGACGGACCTGGTGGGCGCGACAGATGAGATCCAGGTCGTGTCGGTTCAGAAACTTGGAGACCACGTCTGCGCCGAACGTGAACGACACCCCTCTGTCGTTTTCGCCCCAGCCCTGGACGTCCTTGTCGGGGTCTGACCACAGCAGGTCGCACAGCAGACCTGTGGGAACAGACAAGGGGTAAGATTGAGAGCAGGCAAGGACGGGATGGGTAAGGCTGGGCCATTGATGAGATATTGGGTTGGTGTATTGACAGTTTTTGGCGACATTGAGCTCAGGCCTGCCACCTAGCTTTCCGCTAGCTTACGACAATTCTCTCGCTAGATGGCAGGCCTGATCCCAATGTCGCGGATCCCTGAGCTAATTTCCATCTCATCCATGGCTGGGCGATCTACAGCAACTTTGTGGGTACAGGGACGGGATGGGTAGGGCTGAGCAGCTGCACACACTTTGTCCAACTAAAAGGGAAAAATGTTCACTCACTGATTTCATTCACTCAGTTCTCATTCCATTTCAATGATGACATCTCTTCTACGATGCAAAAACAATGAATCATAAAGGCTACATCGATTATCAAACTTAGCAAAGTGACTAGGATATTTTAGCATCTTTCGGTACGATCTGTTGATAAACTGTCGGTGGCCCCTCCCCATGACCTGTGTCAGGCAGGTCAGTGGGTCGGCACCTACTATTTATTGGTAATTGTCGGTCGCCCCTCCAACTGACCTGTGTCGGGCACGTCGGTGGGCCTCATAATGCGCCGGATCTGCTCCATGTTCTGCAGGTCGGGCGACAGGCCGCCGTGGCAGCAGAAGATCTTCTCGTCGATGATGGCCGCGATCGGCAGACAGTTAAAACAGTCGGTGAACGTCTTCCACAGTTTGATGTTGTATCGCCGCTTGCCTGGGTTGTGAGAGAACAGATTGTTAGAATACTGCCACATACATATCAGAGGACTTAGCAGTCTGAATCTGAAACAGTTCCGCACTGACGTGCCCACCTCGTTTCAATCTGAATTACATAGGTATTATCCTAAAACCAACAAATGACATAACAAAGCACCAAACAGAGAAGTAATAAAAAGTCCCTTACATTCATCGTAGAAGCCGTATATTCTGTTGATGCTGGCGCACTCGTGGTTTCCGCGCAGAAGGAAGAAGTTCTCGGGGTATTTGATCTTGTAGGCCAGCAAGAGGCAGATGGTTTCTAGCGACTGCTTCCCTCGGTCGACGTAGTCTCCCAGGAAGAGGTAGTTCGCCTCCGGTGGGAAGCCGCCGTACTCAAACAGTCGCAGGAGGTCCGTGTACTGGCCGTGGATGTCGCCTGCGCGGGGAGGGGAGAGGTCAGAATAATTACAGCAGATGAGAGGGGGGGGGGGGTCAGGCTAGAACTGTAACAGGTCCGTGCACTGATTGCGTACGTCACTTGAAAGAAGAGAAGAGATAGTCCCGAGCTGCACAAACGCAGCTGAAGTTTGTAGATGGTTAATGGTTTATCGTTGAAAGGCAAACAAGTAATTTTGAGAAGTTAAGCCTTGGGTGAGTCTATTCATCACGCTAAATTGCAATGAGATATCAATTTACAATTCTAGTAAAGCCATTTCCCATTTAATGTTCTGTGGTGTACTTACCACATATCTTCAGCGGAGCTTCCAGCTCGAGAAGAATCGGCTGCTGAAGGAAGATTTCTCGGGACTTGAGACAGAGACCACGAACCTCCATCTCGGACATTTGGACAGACTTCCCGGGTCGACATCCTCGCACTGTAAACAGACGGGACGGCGGCAGAGAGCGACTCAGCTGACAGTGTCCCAAAATGTGCTGATTTGGGTGGGAAATGACATCCAAATAAAAATCAATTTGCACTGTAATTCGTATATTTTAAGAGCAATTTTCCACTCCAATTTTTACCGAAAAAAGCATTTATATGGATGTTCGTTTTAAATGCTACATTTTATCACACTCGTATATACGTATATGCCACTGATCCCTTTTCAACTCTTTTTGGCCCGTAGCTGACTGGCAATTTTCCACTCTTATTCCGCTTTTTAGAGAAAGTTTGTCCTCTGACGCCCAAGCCAAAATACAACTTAAGGACGCTGCCGGTCAGCATTTAAACCTCGCCCGGGCGGGGGGGGGGGTCGATGCGACCCCCCTAAGGTTTTTCGAAAATAGCGTAAAAACGGCGGCGCAAATTTGGCACAGCCTATGGGGCAACCTTTTTACATATGGCCTGAAAATTTCAGGTCCGGGTGACCTTGGGTCAGGTAACCAGGTCAGAAAAACCGGTACAAGGTCATGGTCAAATTTCAATTTTCTTTTTGCACCTGTCCAACTCACAGTTTTGGACTGATTTCCTTCAAACTTTCAGGATGTGCTAAATTCACCGAGTTGTATGACATATAGTTCAGGTTTTTTATGTCACTGACCTGAGGTCAGTTAGAGGTCATTACGTCGTAATGTTAAGCCTATGGGAAATTACTAAATTCGGAAAATACTGGAGATATCTGCTTCGTTCTATCACTTTTGTGCTTTGAAACCACAGTATTTAACAGCAGGTCACTTGGTGCTTCTTTGTTTGGTGTACAGGGTGTCCCATAAGTTCCTTCTCACCTAAATTTTTCTTTAAGAGGCTCTCTTATTTAAAGCCACGCTTAATTTATTTTGTAACTGAGCTTTTGGGGTTGCCATGGCAACTGTGAATGTGCTCCACGGTAACTAATTCGTCTAGACAAAATATTTTTTGCCAGAGAGTTCACTTCCTTTGGAGACGGCTTACGCCGCAACATAGAGGTGTCTGATACGGGAACGTCTCGGTATTTAGATCGCACTGGGCCATTCACGACGGTTGAGGGTGATTGAGGCCATCCAGTATGTAGCCAATGTCTGTCGCTAACTGGACGCACAGTCAACAAGTGACGCCGATGATTTGTCGGGAGTCAATCGCTGCAAGTTTATGCTCTTTTTTTGTCAGCTTTCACGAGTGAGCCATGTGGCCAAAACTGTGTGGCGCCAAAATGGCCGTCAAAAAGGTCTTAGCGTTAGAAAGTTGGTAAAAAGGCTTTTCAGGATGTATTACCAGCTGTCTAAGAGTATCATTTCGGGGTACCTAACTCAAGGTGACTTAAGCTCTACTTACCGGAGGGCTCAAAACAGTCAAAAACGTCTTAAAATGGCCAAACATGTGTTTCGTTATGCCTGAGGCTAAAAAACTGGAGGGTCGATGACATCAATGTGGTCATCTGGACTACCTAGTCCGTGCTCGAGATAAAACACCCGTCCAAACCCCAAAACGGTCCCATATGGGCGACGGAAAAGGCCTTTGTGTCATCCAGCTTTATTCCTATGCAAAAGGCCAGGGTCACGGTAATGTGGGGTAATATGCGTCCAGACACTGATCACGTTGCGAATGAAGCTCTAGAAACAGTCTTGGGACGCAGAATGCTTCTCCAAGAAGATCTAGGAGGAGTTTCAGCTTTCTAGCTTAACTTGAACCGCAAGTATGACCACATTTTTTTAGTAGAAAATGGCATCCGGGAGGTCGTAGGCCCATCTTCAAGCAAGACAGTGCATCAGTGCAGGGGTCAAGCAAAGCATAAAAGCAGTGCCAGGAGACTGTGATAGGCGTGTGTGGCAAGATCACATCCCAGGCAACTCATCGGATCCAAATTTCATAAAAATGTGTTGGGAATATTGAAATCGAGGCTCGTCGAAGCGAAGCGATGTTCCAGCATTGAGGAGCTCACGGCGCATGCCAAGTCAGTCTGGGCTAACTTCAAGCCTGCTATGCTGCCTAACATGCCGGTTGGCATGTCGCAGCATGTATTCATGTGTTTGCTTATGAAATGGGGAGCACATTGAGGGGTTATAAACATATCAAAACGCAATGTACTATGTTTTACATGCAAACAAAAGGTGAGAACGAACTTATGGGACACCCTGTACTTATCCATGGGTCAGGTCAAATGAGGTCAACTGAGGTCAAATGACGTTTTTGCCAATAACATGGCACAAAATAACGCTAGAGCTTAAAAAATGGTGTCATTGTGTTCCTGGTGATCAGCCGAATCGAATGATATGCGATATGATGCAATTTGGTTAACTTGAACATAATGAATTAATTAAAGTTTACTTAAAAATTAAGAAAAACTTTAAGTACACTTGAGCAAGCAAAAAAGTATATCATTTGATGCGCCTTGACGTGCTGAGTTCACTGGTGCTTTTTTTCTCTAGCTTATTTAGATCAAAAGTTATAAGCAAAAAACGTTTGACCTGTTTTTAGTGAAATTTTTACATTTATACCCCCCAAAAAACCCTAAATATCGACATAGAGCAACCAAATTTGCACAGGGGCGAGAACTCCAGGGGGCCCACCTACCTACCAAATTTGGGCCGCGTTCGATGTCTCCTCGGACGAAGAACATTCTACGCAGAATATTCTATTTTGCGTTCGATGAAGCACATAATCGGACGACGAGACCGGCCATTTTGTGCGCCACTTACACAATGTGCGTCAGTTTCGAAAAAGGCTAAAGTTTACGTTTCCATAGAAACTGCGCACAAATGTCAACAACTTCTGCAAACAGCTGCTGCGCCGCTTTTGAAATACGCGCCATCATCGCCTCTCTGCCCACCGTAGTACGCTCAAAAGATTCTGCGCGGACGGCAAAGATTCTACGTGACGTCACGTAGAATCTTTGCCGTCCGTGCGACATCGAACGGCATTTTGGGCCCGGACGGCATAGAATCTTCATCGTCCGGGAGACATCGAACGCGGGGTTGGTGTTACTAGGTGACATAGGAGACAATCGAGAGGGGGGGTCGCATCGACCCACCCTGCCAGGCCGTTATGAAAAATGCCCTGCCAAGGCGAGGGTTAATTAGACAACTCATCCTGAATTCATTGGTGGGCATTTCGACTCAATAGCTTGTTACATGGAAAGCGCTTGACAATAAATCATAGTCCTTACGATGAATGAATGAAAAGTTCTGAGCCTCCAGACATCTATGGCTACTACACATAATCCAAGCTGGCAACTGGCGAGAGAGGTCCACGCTAGACCCAGGAGGACCGTGCCGCCATCTACCTGGGGCACGCTAAACTTTCGATCCAAATTATCACCAGTGAACCGGGCGCGGGCAAGGTGGGGTGGTGGGTCCGTGTTATCATTTGCAACAAGCACTGCTTAGCAGGGCACCTGGGCCCATAGCCACCCATTCATCCATTCGGACAAAATTTCTAAAAAAAAGCATTGTTTTCTACAAAAATGGCGCATCACTTACAAAACAAAAGATTCAATTTGATCAACCTATAAAGCATGCCTTTGCAAATTCAACATATTTTTACAGCAGACTATGAGTGAAAAGGTCTAACCTTCCAGGAGTCTCGATATGAGACTGTCGACGTTCAGCTCAAATTCTGGCTGAGACATCTCCCGCACCCGCGCTTATTTGTATTGCAGAAGGAAAAGAACGCGGAAACGCAAACACGGCAAGGTCATGTATAACATGCTCGTCAATATAGCAGCAGTTTGATATTGGCAATTCTGCTGCTTGCAATCAGACATTCGCATTTGACAACCTTAGCCAAGGCCCAAGACCTGAGCCAGGTCACCAGGTCACCTGACTGAGCCTGAAGTCACCATGCTTAAGTTAGAATGTTAGACAAAATCGCATACTTACGTTGAAAGGACTGCTGTTTTTTGTCTGGATGGTCCAATGGTCCCAGTAATTCATCACTTATAAAATGGCTGCCAAAGGCGAAAACGCTCAGGTGACCTCTGGAGGCCACTGCGTTTATTATTTTCGAAATAGCTGATTTGATCACATACTGTGAATCGATTGGTGGGTCTTGATCACCCAAAAATGTATTTTAAGGTCCAAAGCAGCTGATATACGGTCGGCCAAGTAGTTACTTATTTACAAAATTGCTGCAACAGACAAACTCGTCAAGCTGACCTTTCTAGAGTACAGAGGTCATTTAATGTCACTGTGTCCAGAACAACTTACATATTCATATATTTTCGAATCGAACGGTGGTACATTTTGTCTCCGTCGGCTTGAAAGTTCCTGAATAAAAGGATGAATGCAATCGTAGCAGTTGATATGTAACGGAAGTTAGCCCACATTCAGCCCACATTCGGCCCAGCCCAGATTGGGGCTGCCAAATCTAGGGGAAAATCTAGAAATCTAGGGAAAAATCTAAAAACCGTTTTACGCCTAAACGGCTGGACGAAACTGAAAAATAAGACCACCATTTGAAAGATCTCTTCACCCCAGACCTAATGATATGGTTAAACACCGGATCAATTTAACCAAAAGCATGATTTAACCAGGATGAAAATTTTCGGTCAATGGGGCGGCCCCTACGATTTTCTTCAAAATCGGCATGGTGATACTACAGGCCCAGATGACCAATCTGGCTGAAGAAACCCCTATGGGCATTGAAATCTATGGGGTAAAAACGCCCTTGGAAAGTTTTACCCACGCATTTCTGGCAAGACTATCGCACGCATCCCCCCAATATGGGTATCATATGAAAGCCCATGAAAACCCAAACAAAATGGTGGGGTAAAATTTCCCCATTACCCCATCCAGGGTAAAGTTTACCCAAGATGAAAATTTTCGGTCAATGGGGCGGCCCCTACGATTTTCTTCAAAATCGGCATGGTGATACTACAGGCCCAGATGACCAATCTGGCTGAAGAAACCCCTATGGGCATTGAAATCTATGGGGTAAAAACGCCCTTGGAAAGTTTTACCCACGCATTTCTGGCAAGACTATCGCACGCATCCCCCCAATATGGGTATCATATGAAAGCCCATGAAAACCCAAACAAAACGGTGGGGTAAAATTTCCCCATTACCCAATCCAGGGTAAAGTTTACCCAAGATGAAAATTTTCGGTCAATGGGGCGGCCCCTACGATTTTCTTCAAAATCGGCATGGTGATACTACAGGCCCAGATGACCAATCTGGCTGAAGAAACCCCTATGGGCATTGAAATCTATGGGGTAAAAACGCCCTTGGAAAGTTTTACCCACGCATTTCTGGCAAGACTATCGCACGCATCCCCCCAATATGGGTATCATATGAAAGCCCATGAAAACCCAAACAAAATGGTGGGGTAAAAATTACCCATTACCCCATCCAGGGTAAAGTTTACCCAAGATGAAAATTTTCGGTCAATGGGGCGGCCCCTACGATTTTCTTCAAAATCGGCATGGTGATACTACAGGCCCAGATGACCAATCTGGCTGAAGAAACCCCTATGGGCATTGAAATCTATGGGGTAAAAACGCCCTTGGAAAGTTTTACCCACGCATTTCTGGCAAGACTATCGCACGCATCCCCCCAATATGGGTATCATATGAAAGCCCATGAAAACCCAAACAAAATGGTGGGGTAAAATTTCCCCATTACCCCATCCAGGGTAAAGTTTACCCAAGATGAAAATTTTCGGCCAATGGGGCGGCCCCTACGATTTTCTTCAAAATCGGCATGGTGATACTACAGGCCGAGATGATCAATCTGGCTGAAGAAACCCCTATGGGCATTGAAATCTATGAGGTAAAAACGCCCCTGGAAAGTTTTACCCACGCATTTCTGGCAAGACTATCGCACGCATCCCCCCAATATGGGTATCATATGAAAGCCCATGAAAACCCAAACAAAATGGTGGGGTAAATTTTCCCCATTACCCCATCCAGGGTAAAGTTTTTCCAAGATGAAAATTTTCGGCCAATGGGGCGGCCCCTACGATTTTCTTCAAAATCGGCATGGTGATACTACAGGCCGAGATGATCAATCTGGCTGAAGAAACCCCTATGGGCATTGAAATCTACGGGGTAAAAACGCCCTTGGAAAGTTTTACCCACGCATTTCTGGCAAGACTATCGCACGCATCCCCCCAATATGGGTATCATATGAAAGCCCATGAAAACCCAAACAAAATGGTGGGGTAAAATTTACCCATTACCCCATCCAGGGTAAAGTTAACCCAAGATTAAAATTTTCGGTCAATAGGGCGGCCCCTACGATTTTCTTCAAAATCGGCATGGTGATACTACAGGCCCAGATGACCAATCTGGCTGAAGAAACCCCTATGGGCATTGAAATCTATGGGGTAAAAACGCCCTTGGAAAGTTTTACCCACGCATTTCTGGCAAGACTATCGCACGCATCCCCCCAATATGGGTATCATATGAAAGCCCATGAAAACCCAAACAAAATGGTGGGGTAAAATTTACCCATTACCCCATCCAGGGTAAAGTTTACACAAGATGAAAATTTTCGGTCAATGGGGCGGCCCCTACGATTTTCTTCAAAATCGGCATGGTGATACTACAGGCCCAGATGACCAATCTGGCTGAAGAAACCCCTATGGGCATTGAAATCTATGGGGTAAAAACGCCCTTGGAAAGTTTTACCCACGCATTTCTGGCAAGACTATCGCACGCATCCCCCCAATATGGGTATCATATGAAAGCCCATGAAAACCCAAACAAAATGGTGGGGTAAAATTTCCCCATTACCCCATCCAGGGTAAAGTTTACCCAAGATGAAAATTTTCGGTCAATGGGGCGGCCCCTACGATTTTCTTCAAAATCGGCATGGTGATACTACAGGCCCAGATGACCAATCTGGCTGAAGAAACCCCTATGGGCATTGAAATCTATGGGGTAAAAACGCCCTTGGAAAGTTTTACCCACGCATTTCTGGCAAGACTATCGCACGCATCCCCCCAATATGGGTATCATATGAAAGCCCATGAAAACCCAAACAAAATGGTGGGGTAAAAATTACCCATTACCCCATCCAGGGTAAAGTTTACCCAAGATGAAAATTTTCGGTCAATGGGGCGGCCCCTACGATTTTCTTCAAAATCGGCATGGTGATACTACAGGCCCAGATGACCAATCTGGCTGAAGAAACCCCTATGGGCATTGAAATCTATGGGGTAAAAACGCCCTTGGAAAGTTTTACCCACGCACTTCTGGCAAGACTATCGCACGCATCCCCCCAATATGGGTATCATATGAAAGCCCATGAAAACCCAAACAAAATGGTGGGGTAAAATTTCCCCATTACCCCATCCAGGGTAAAGTTTACCCAAGATGAAAATTTTCGGCCAATGGGGCGGCCCCTACGATTTTCTTTAAAATCGGCATGGTGATACTACAGGCCGAGATGATCAATCTGGCTGAAGAAACCCCTATGGGCATTGAAATCTATGAGGTAAAAACGCCCCTGGAAAGTTTTACCCACGCATTTCTGGCAAGACTATCGCACGCATCCCCCCAATATGGGTATCATATGAAAGCCCATGAAAACCCAAACAAAATGGTGGGGTAAATTTTCCCCATTACCCCATCCAGGGTAAAGTTTTTCCAAGATGAAAATTTTCGGCCAATGGGGCGGCCCCTACGATTTTCTTCAAAATCGGCATGGTGATACTACAGGCCGAGATGATCAATCTGGCTGAAGAAACCCCTATGGGCATTGAAATCTACGGGGTAAAAACGCCCTTGGAAAGTTTTACCCACGCATTTCTGGCAAGACTATCGCACGCATCCCCCCAATATGGGTATCATATGAAAGCCCATGAAAACCCAAACAAAATGGTGGGGTAAAATTTACCCATTACCCCATCCAGGGTAAAGTTAACCCAAGATTAAAATTTTCGGTCAATAGGGCGGCCCCTACGATTTTCTTCAAAATCGGCATGGTGATACTACAGGCCCAGATGACCAATCTGGCTGAAGAAACCCCTATGGGCATTGAAATCTATGGGGTAAAAACGCCCTTGGAAAGTTTTACCCACGCATTTCTGGCAAGACTATCGCACGCATCCCCCCAATATGGGTATCATATGAAAGCCCATGAAAACCCAAACAAAATGGTGGGGTAAAATTT
This sequence comes from Amphibalanus amphitrite, assembly GCF_019059575.1. Classification (NCBI taxonomy): domain Eukaryota; kingdom Metazoa; phylum Arthropoda; class Thecostraca; order Balanomorpha; family Balanidae; genus Amphibalanus; species Amphibalanus amphitrite. The sequence continues at coordinate 49,494 of NW_024883546.1, forward strand.
ACCCATTACCCCATCCAGGGTAAAGTTTACACAAGATGAAAATTTTCGGTCAATGGGGCGGCCCCTACGATTTTCTTCAAAATCGGCATGGTGATACTACAGGCCCAGATGACCAATCTGGCTGAAGAAACCCCTATGGGCATTGAAATCTATGGGGTAAAAACGCCCTTGGAAAGTTTTACCCACGCATTTCTGGTAAGACTATCGCACGCATCCCCCCAATATGGGTATCATATGAAAGCCCATGAAAACCCAAACAAAATGGTGGGGTAAAATTTCGCCATTACCCCATCCAGGGTAAAGTTTACCCAAGATGAAAATTTTTGGCCAATGGGGTGGCCCCTACGATTTTCTTCAAAATCGGCATGGTGATACTACAGGCCCAGATGACCAATCTGGCTGAAGAAACCTCTATGGGCATTGAAATCTATGGGGTAAAAACGCCCTTGGAAAGTTTTACCCACGCATTTCTGGCAAGACTATCGCACGCATCCCCCCAATATGGGTATCATATGAAAGCCCATGAAAACCCAAACAACATGGTGGGGTAAAAATTTCCCCATTACCCCATCCAGGGTAAAGTTTACCCAAGATGAAAATTTTCGGTCAATGGGGCGGCCCCTACGATTTTCTTCAAAATCGGCATGGTGATACTACAGGCCCAGATGACCAATCTGGCTGAAGAAACCCCTATGGGCATTGAAATCTATGGGGTAAAAACGCCCTTGGAAAGTTTTACCCACGCATTTCTGGCAAGACTATCGCACGCATCCCCCCAATATGGGTATCATATGAAAGCCCATGAAAACCCAAACAAAATGGTGGGGTAAAATTTCACCATTACCCCATCCAGGGTAAAGTTTACCCAAGATGAAAATTTTCGGTCAATGGGGCGGCCCCTACGATTTTCTTCCAAATCGGCATGGTGATGCTACAGGCCCAGATGACCAATCTGGCTGAAGAAACCCCTATGGGCATTGAAATCTATGGGGTAAAAACGCCCTTGGAAAGTTTTACCCACGCATTTCTGGCAAGACTATCGCACGCATCCCCCCAATATGGGTATCATATGAAAGCCCATGAAAACCCAAACAAAATGGTGGGGTAAAATTTACCCATTACCCCATCCAGGGTAAAGTTTACCCAATATGAAAATTTTCGGTCAATGGGGCGGCCCCTACGATTTTCTTCAAAATCGGCATGGTGATACTACAGGCCCAGATGACCAATCTGGCTGAAGAAACCCCTATGGGCATTGAAATCTATGGGGTAAAAACGCCCTTGGAAAGTTTTACCCACGCATTTCTGGCAAGACTATCGCACGCATCCCCCCAATATGGGTATCATATGAAAGCCCATGAAAACCCAAACAAAATGGTGGGGTAAAATTTACCCATTACCCTATCCAGGGTAAAGTTTACCCAAGATGAAAATTTTCGGTCAATGGGGCGGCCCCTACGATTTTCTTCAAAATCGGCATGGTGATACTACAGGCCCAGATGACCAATCTGGCTGAAGAAACCCCTATGAGCATTGAAATCTATGGGGTAAAAACGCCCTTGGAAAGTTTTACCCACGCATTTCTGGCAAGACTATCGCACGCATCCCCCCAATATGGGTATCATATGAAAGCCCATGAAAACCCAAACAAAATGGTGGGGTAAAATTTCCCCATTACCCCATCCAGGGTAAAGTTTACCCAAGATGAAAATTTTCGGTCAATGGGGCGGCCCCTACGATTTTCTTCAAAATCGGCATGGTGATACTACAGGCCCAGATGACCAATCTGGCTGAAGAAACCCCTATGGGCATTGAAATCTATGGGGTAAAAACGCCGTTGGAAAGTTTTACCCACGCATTTCTGGCAAGACTATCGCACGCATCCCCCCAATATGGGTATCATATGAAAGCCCATGAAAACCCAAACAAAATGGTGGGGTAAAATTACCCATTACCCCATCCAGGGTAAAGTTTACCCAAGATGAAAATTTTCGGTCAATGGGGCGGCCCCTACGATTTTCTTCAAAATCGGCATGGTGATACTACAGGCCCAGATGACCAATCTGGCTGAAGAAACCCCTATGGGCATTTAAATCTATGGGGTAAAAACGCCCTTGGAAAGTTTTACCCACGCACTTCTGGCAAGACTATCGCACGCATCCCCCCAATATGGGTATCATATGAAAGCCCATGAAAACCCAAACAAAATGGTGGGGTAAAATTTCCCCATTACCCCATCCAGGGTAAAGTTTACCCAAGATGAAAATTTTCGGCCAATGGGGCGGCCCCTACGATTTTCTTCAAAATCGGCATGGTGATACTACAGGCCGAGATGATCAATCTGGCTGAAGAAACCCCTATGGGCATTGAAATCTATGAGGTAAAAACGCCCCTGGAAAGTTTTACCCACGCATTTCTGGCAAGACTATCGCACGCATCCCCCCAATATGGGTATCATATGAAAGCCCATGAAAACCCAAACAAAATGGTGGGGTAAATTTTCCCCATTACCCCATCCAGGGTAAAGTTTTCCAAGATGAAAATTTTCGGCCAATGGGGCGGCCCCTACGATTTTCTTCAAAATCGGCATGGTGATACTACAGGCCGAGATGATCAATCTGGCTGAAGAAACCCCTATGGGCATTGAAATCTACGGGGTAAAAACGCCCTTGGAAAGTTTTACCCACGCATTTCTGGCAAGACTATCGCACGCATCCCCCCAATATGGGTATCATATGAAAGCCCATGAAAACCCAAACAAAATGGTGGGGTAAAATTTACCCATTACCCCATACAGGGTAAAGTTAACCCAAGATTAAAATTTTCGGTCAATAGGGCGGCCCCTACGATTTTCTTCAAAATCGGCATGGTGATACTACAGGCCCAGATGACCAATCTGGCTGAAGAAACCCCTATGGGCATTGAAATCTATGGGGTAAAAACGCCCTTGGAAAGTTTTACCCACGCATTTCTGGCAAGACTATCGCACGCATCCCCCCAATATGGGTATCATATGAAAGCCCATGAAAACCCAAACAAAATGGTGGGGTAAAATTTACCCATTACCCCATCCAGGGTAAAGTTTACACAAGATGAAAATTTTCGGTCAATGGGGCGGCCCCTACGATTTTCTTCAAAATCGGCATGGTGATACTACAGGCCCAGATGACCAATCTGGCTGAAGAAACCCCTATGGGCATTGAAATCTATGGGGTAAAAACGCCCTTGGAAAGTTTTACCCACGCATTTCTGGTAAGACTATCGCACGCATCCCCCCAATATGGGTATCATATGAAAGCCCATGAAAACCCAAACAAAATGGTGGGGTAAAATTCGCCATTACCCCATCCAGGGTAAAGTTTACCCAAGATGAAAATTTTTGGCCAATGGGGTGGCCCCTACGATTTTCTTCAAAATCGGCATGGTGATACTACAGGCCCAGATGACCAATCTGGCTGAAGAAACCTCTATGGGCATTGAAATCTATGGGGTAAAAACGCCCTTGGAAAGTTTTACCCACGCATTTCTGGCAAGACTATCGCACGCATCCCCCCAATATGGGTATCATATGAAAGCCCATGAAAACCCAAACAACATGGTGGGGTAAAAATTTCCCCATTACCCCATCCAGGGTAAAGTTTACCCAAGATGAAAATTTTCGGTCAATGGGGCGGCCCCTACGATTTTCTTCAAAATCGGCATGGTGATACTACAGGCCCAGATGACCAATCTGGCTGAAGAAACCCCTGTGGGCATTGAAATCTATGGGGTAAAAACGCCCTTGGAAAGTTTTACCCACGCATTTCTGGCAAGACTATCGCACGCATCCCCCCAATATGGGTATCATATGAAAGCCCATGAAAACCCAAACAAAATGGTGGGGTAAAATTTCACCATTACCCCATCCAGGGTAAAGTTTACCCAAGATGAAAATTTTCGGTCAATGGGGCGGCCCCTACGATTTTCTTCAAAATCGGCATGGTGATGCTACAGGCCCAGATGACCAATCTGGCTGAAGAAACCCCTATGGGCATTGAAATCTATGGGGTAAAAACGCCCTTGGAAAGTTTTACCCACGCATTTCTGGCAAGACTATCGCACGCATCCCCCCAATATGGGTATCATATGAAAGCCCATGAAAACCCAAACAAAATGGTGGGGTAAAATTTACCCATTACCCCATCCAGGGTAAAGTTTACCCAAGATGAAAATTTTCGGTCAATGGGGCGGCCCCTACGATTTTCTTCAAAATCGGCATGGTGATACTACAGGCCCAGATGACCAATCTGGCTGAAGAAACCCCTATGGACATTGAAATCTATGGGGTAAAAACGCCCTTGGAAAGTTTTACCCACGCATTTCTGGCAAGACTATCGCACGCATCCCCCCAATATGGGTATCATATGAAAGCCCATGAAAACCCAAACAAAATGGTGGGGTAAAATTTACCCATTACCCTATCCAGGGTAAAGTTTACCCAAGATGAAAATTTTCGGTCAATAGGGCGGCCCCTACGATTTTCTTCAAAATCGGCATGGTGATACTACAGGCCCAGATGACCAATCTGGCTGAAGAAACCCCTATGGGCATTGAAATCTATGGGGTAAAAACGCCCTTGGAAAGTTTTACCCACGCATTTCTGGCAAGACTATCGCACGCATCCCCCCAATATGGGTATCATATGAAAGCCCATGAAAACCCAAACAAAATTAAGGGGTAAAATTTACCCATTACCCCATCCAGAGTAAAGTTTACACAAGATGAAAATTTTCGGTCAATGGGGCGGCCCCTACGATTTTCTTCAAAATCGGCATGGTGATACTACAGGCCCAGATGACCAATCTGGCTGAAGAAACCCCTATGGGCATTGAAATCTATGGGGTAAAAACGCCCTTGGAAAGTTTTACCCACGCATTTCTGGCAAGACTATCGCACGCATCCCCCCAATATGGGTATCATATGAAAGCCCATGAAAACCCAAACAAAATGGTGGGGTAAAATTTCCCCATTACCCCATCCAGGGTTAAGTTTACCCAAGATGAAAATTTTCGGTCAATGGGGCGGCCCCTACGATTTTCTTCAAAATCGGCATGGTGATACTACAGGCCCAGATGACCAATCTGGCGTAGGGGCCGCCCCATTGACCGAAAATTTTCATCTTGGGTAAACTTTACCCTGGATGGAGTAATGGGTAAATTTTACCCCACCATTTTGTTTGGGTTTTCATGGGCTTTCATATGATACCCATATTGGGGGGATGCGTGCGATAGTCTTGCCAGAAATGCGTGGGTAAAACTTTCCAAGGGCGTTTTTACCCCATAGATTTCAATGCCCATAGGGGTTTCTTCAGCCAGATTGGTCATCTGGGCCTGTAGTATCACCATGCCGATTTTGAAGAAAATCGTAGGGGCCGCCCCATTGACCGAAAATTTTCATCTTGGGTAAACTTTACCCTGGATGGGGTAATGGGTAAATTTTACCCCACCATTTTGTTTGGGTTTTCATGGGCTTTCATATGATACCCATATTGGGGGGATGCGTGCGATAGTCTTGCCAGAAATGCGTGGGTAAAACTTTCCAAGGGCGTTTTTACCCCATAGATTTCAATGCCCATAGGGGTTTCTTCAGCCAGATTGGTCATCTGGGCCTGTAGTATCACCATGCCGATTTTGAAGAAAATCGTAGGGGCCAGCCCATTGACCGAAAATTTTCATCTTGGGTAAACTTTACCCTGGATGGGGTAATGGGGAAATTTTACCCCACCATTTTGTTTGGGTTTTCATGGGCTTTCATATGATACCCATATTGGGGGGATGCGTGCGATAGTCTTGCCAGAAATGCGTGGGTAAAACTTTCCAAGGGCGTTTTTACCCCATAGATTTCAATGCCCATAGGGGTTTCTTCAGCCAGATTGGTCATCTGGGCCTGTAGTATCACCATGCCGATTTTGAAGAAAATCGTAGGGGCCGCCCCATTGGCCGAAAATTTTCATCTTGGGTAAACTTTACCCTGGATGGGGTAATGGGGAAATTTTACCCCACCATTTTGTTTGGGTTTTCATGGGCTTTCATATGATACCCATATTGGGGGGATGCGTGCGATAGTCTTGCCAGAAATGCGTGGGTAAAACTTTCCAAGGGCGTTTTTACCCCATAGATTTCAATGCCCATAGGGGTTTCTTCAGCCAGATTGGTCATCTGGGCCTGTAGTATCACCATGCCGATTTTGAAGAAAATCGTAGGGGCCGCCCCATTGACCGAAAATTTTCATCTTGTGTAAACTTTACTCTGGATGGGGTAATGGGTAAATTTTACCCACCTAATTTTGTTTGGGTTTTCATGGGCTTTCATATGATACCCATATTGGGGGGATGCGTGCGATAGTCTTGCCAGAAATGCGTGGGTAAAACTTTCCAAGGGCGTTTTTACCCCATAGATTTCAATGCCCATAGGGGTTTCTTCAGCCAGATTGATCATCTCGGCCTGTAGTATCACCATGCCGATTTTGAAGAAAATCGTAGGGGCCGCCCTATTGACCGAAAATTTTCATCTTGGGTAAACTTTACCCTGGATAGGGTAATGGGTAAATTTTACCCCACCATTTTGTTTGGGTTTTCATGGGCTTTCATATGATACCCATATTGGGGGGATGCGTGCGATAGTCTTGCCAGAAATGCGTGGGTAAAACTTTCCAAGGGCGTTTTTACCCATAGATTTCAATGCCCATAGGGGTTTCTTCAGCCAGATTGATCATCTCGGCCTGTAGTATCACCATGCCGATTTTGAAGAAAATCGTAGGGGCCGCCCCATTGACCGAAAATTTTCATCTTGGGTAAACTTTACCCTGGATGGGGTAATGGGTAAATTTTACCCCACCATTTTGTTTGGGTTTTCATGGGCTTTCATATGATACCCATATTGGGGGGATGCGTGCGATAGTCTTGCCAGAAATGCGTGGGTAAACTTTCCAAGGGCGTTTTTACCCCATAGATTTCAATGCCCATAGGGGTTTCTTCAGCCAGATTGATCATCTCGGCCTGTAGTATCACCATGCCGATTTTGAAGAAAATCGTAGGGGCCGCCCCATTGACCGAAAATTTTCATCTTGGGTAAACTTTACCCTGGATGGGTAATGGGTAAATTTTACCCCACCATTTTGTTTGGGTTTTCATGGGCTTTCATATGATACCCATATTGGGGGGATGCGTGCGATAGTCTTGCCAGAAATGCGTGGGTAAAACTTTCCAAGGGCGTTTTTACCCCATAGATTTCAATGCCCATAGGGGTTTCTTCAGCCAGATTGGTCATCTCGGCCTGTAGTATCACCATGCCGATTTTGAAGAAAATCGTAGGGGCCGCCCCATTGACCGAAAATTTTCATCTTGGGTAAACTTTACCCTGGATGGGGTAATGGGTAAATTTTACCCCACCATTTTGTTTGGGTTTTCATGGGCTTTCATATGATACCCATATTGGGGGGATGCGTGCGATAGTCTTGCCAGAAATGCGTGGGTAAAACTTTCCAAGGGCGTTTTTACCCCATAGATTTCAATGCCCATAGGGGTTTCTTCAGCCAGATTGGTCATCTGGGCCTGTAGTATCACCATGCCGATTTTGAAGAAAATCGTAGGGGCCGCCCCATTGACCGAAAATTTTCATCTTGGGTAAACTTTACCCTGGATGGGGTAATGGGTAAATTTTACCCCACCATTTTGTTTGGGTTTTCATGGGCTTTCATATGATACCCATATTGGGGGGATGCGTGCGATAGTCTTGCCAGAAATGCGTGGGTAAAACTTTCCAAGGGCGTTTTTACCCCATAGATTTCAATGCCCATAGGGGTTTCTTCAGCCAGATTGATCATCTCGGCCTGTAGTATCACCATGCCGATTTTGAAGAAAATCGTAGGGGCCGCCCCATTGACCGAAAATTTTCATCTTGGGTAAACTTTACCCTGGATGGGGTAATGGGTAAATTTTACCCCACCATTTTGTTTGGGTTTTCATGGGCTTTCATATGATACCCATATTGGGGGGATGCGTGCGATAGTCTTGCCAGAAATGCGTGGGTAAAACTTTCCAAGGGCGTTTTTACCCCATAGATTTCAATGCCCATAGGGGTTTCTTCAGCCAGATTGGTCATCTGGGCCTGTAGTATCACCATGCCGATTTTGAAGAAAATCGTAGGGGCCGCCCCATTGACCGAAAATTTTCATCTTGGGTAACTTTACCCTGGATGGGGTAATGGGTAAATTTTACCCCACCATTTTGTTTGGGTTTTCATGGGCTTTCATATGATACCCATATTGGGGGGATGCGTGCGATAGTCTTGCCAGAAATGCGTGGGTAAAACTTTCCAAGGGCGTTTTTACCCCATAGATTTCAATGCCCATAGGGGTTTCTTCAGCCAGATTGATCATCTCGGCCTGTAGTATCACCATGCCGATTTTGAAGAAAATCGTAGGGGCCGCCCCATTGACCGAAAATTTTCATCTTGGGTAAACTTTACCCTGGATGGGGTAATGGGTAAATTTTACCCCACCATTTTGTTTGGGTTTTCATGGGCTTTCATATGATACCCTATTGGGGGATGCGTGCGATAGTCTTGCCAGAAATGCGTGGGTAAAACTTTCCAAGGGCGTTTTTACCCCATAGATTTCAATGCCCATAGGGGTTTCTTCAGCCAGATTGGTCATCTGGGCCTGTAGTATCACCATGCCGATTTTGAAGAAAATCGTAGGGCCGCCCCATTGACCGAAAATTTTCATCCTGGTTAAATCATGCTTTTGGTTAAATTGATCCGGTATTTAACCATATCATTAGGTCTGGGGTGAAGAGATCTTTCAAATGGTGGTCTTATTTTTCAGTTTCGTCCAGCCGTTTAGGCGTAAAACGGTTTTTAGATTTTTCCATGAAAAAAAAAGCCCATGAAAACCCAAACAAAATGGTGGGGTAAAATTTACCCATTTACCCATCCAGGGTAAAGTTTACCCAAGATGAAAATTTTCGGCCAATTGGGCGGCCCCTACGATTTTCTTCAAAATCGGCATGGTGATACTACAGGCCGAGATGACCAATCTGGCTGAAGAAACCCCTATGGGCATTGAAATCTACGGGGTAAAAACGCCCTTGGAAAGTTTTACCCACGCATTTCTGGCAAGACTATCGCACGCATCCCCCCAATATGGGTATCATATGAAAGCCCATGAAAACCCAAACAAAATGGTGGGGTAAAATTTACCCATTACCCCATCCAGGGTAAAGTTTACCCAAGATGAAAATTTTCGGTCAATTGGGCGGCCCATCTGGGCCTGTAGTATCACCATGCCGATTTTGAAGAAAATCGTAGGGGCCGCCCCATTGACCGAAAATTTTCATCTTGGGTAAACTTTACCCTGGATGGGGTAATTGGTAAATTTTACCCCACCATTTTGTTTGGGTTTTCATGGGCTTTCATATGATACCCATATTGGGGGGATGCGTGCGATAGTCTTGCCAGAAATGCGTGGGTAAAACTTTCCAAGGGCGTTTTTACCCCATAGATTTCAATGCCCATAGGGGTTTCTTCAGCCAGATTGGTCATCTGGGCCTGTAGTATCACCATGCCGATTTTGAAGAAAATCGTAGGAGCCGCCCCATTGACCGAAAATTTTCATCATGGGTAAACTTTACCCTGGATGGGGTAATGGGTAAGTTTTACACCACCATTTTGTTTGGGTTTTCATGGGCTTTCATATGATACCCATATTGGGGGGATGCGTGCGATAGTCTTGCCAGAAATGCGTGGGTAATTTTTCCAAGGGCGTTTTTACCCCATGGATTTCAATGCCCATAGGGGTTTCTTCAGCCAGATTGATCATCTCGGCCTTTAGTATCACCATGCCGATTTTGAAGAAAATCGTAGGGGCCGCCCCATTGACCGAAAATTTTCATCTTGGGTAAACTTTACCCTGGATGGGATAATGGGTAAATTTTACCCCACCATTTTGTTTGGGTTTTCATGGCTTTCATATGATACCCATATTGGGGGATGCGTGCGATAGTCTTGCCAGAAATGCGTGGGTAAAACTTTCCAAGGGCGTTTTTACCCCATAGATTTCAATGCCCATAGGGGTTTCTTCAGCCAGATTGATCATCTCGGCCTGTAGTATCACCATGCCGATTTTGAAGAAAATCGTAGGGGCCGCCCCATTGGCCGAAAATTTCATCTTGGGTAAACTTTACCCTGGATGCTGTAATGGGTAAATTTTACCCCACCATTTTGTTTGGGTTTTCATGGGCTTTCATATGATACCCATATTGGGGGGATGCGTGCGATAGTCTTGCCAGAAATGCGTGGGTAAAACTTTCCAAGGGCGTTTTTACCCCATAGATTTCAATGCCCATAGGGGTTTCTTCAGCCAGATTGGTCATCTGGGCCTGTAGTATCACCATGCCGATTTTGAAGAAAATCGTAGGGGCCGCCCCATTGACCGAAAATTTTCATCTTGGGTAAACTTTATCCTGGATGGGGTAATGGGTAAATTTTACCCCACCATTTTGTTTGGGTTTTCATGGGCTTTCATATGATACCCATATTGGGGGGATGCGTGCGATAGTCTTGCCAGAAATGCGTGGGTAAAACTTTCCAAGGGCGTTTTTACCCCATAGATTTCAATGCCCATAGGGGTTTCTTCAGCCAGATTGATCATCTCGGCCTTTAGTATCACCATGCCGATTTTGAAGAAAATCGTAGGGGCCGCCCCATTGACCGAAAATTTTCATCTTGGGTAAACTTTACCCTGGATGGGGTAATGGGTAAATTTTACCCCACCATTTTAATTGGGTTTTCATGGGCTTTCATATGATACCCATATTGGGGGGATGCGTGCGATAGTCTTGCCAGAAATGCGTGGGTAAAACTTTCCAAGGGCGTTTTTACCCCATAGATTTCAATGCCCATAGGGGTTTCTTCAGCCAGATTGATCATCTCGGCCTGTAGTATCACCATGCCGATTTTGAAGAAAATCGTAGGGGCCGCCTTATTGGCCGAAAATTTTCATCTTGGGTAAACTTTACCCTGGATGGTGTAATGGGTAAATTTTACCCCACCATTTTGTTTGGGTTTTCATGGGCTTTCATATGATACCCATATTGGGGGGATGCGTGCGATAGTCTTGCCAGAAATGCGTGGGTAAAACTTTCCAAGGGCGTTTTTTCCCCATAGATTTCAATGCCCATAGGGGTTTCTTCAGCCAGATTGGTCATCTGGGCCTGTAGTATCACCATGCCGATTTTGAAGAAAATCGTAGGGGCCGCCCCATTGACCGAAAATTTTCATCTTGGGTAAACTTTATCCTGGATGCTGTAATGGGTAAATTTTAACCCACCATTTTGTTTGGGTTTTCATGGGCTTTCATATGATACCCATATTGGGGGGATGCGTGCGATAGTCTTGCCAGAAATGCGTGGGTAAAACTTTCCAAGGGCGTTTTTACCCCATAGATTTCAATGCCCATAGGGGTTTCTTCAGCCAGATTGGTCATCTGGGCCTGTAGTATCACCATGCCGATTTTGAAGAAAATCGTAGGGGCCGCCCCATTGACCGAAAATTTTCATCTTGGGTAAACTTTACCCTGGATGGGGTAATGGGTAAATTTTACCCCACCATTTTGTTTGGGTTTTCATGGGCTTTCATATGATACCCATATTGGGGGGATGCGTGCGATAGTCTTGCCAGAAATGCGTGGGTAAAACTTTCCAAGGGCGTTTTTACCCCATAGATTTCAATGCCCATAGGGGTTTCTTCAGCCAGATTGGTCATCTGGGCCTGTAGTATCACCATGCCGATTTTGAAGAAAATCGTATGGGCCGCCCCATTGACCGAAAATTTTCATCCTGGTTAAATCATGCTTTTGGTTAAATTGATCCGGTATTTAACCATATCATTAGGTCTGGGGTGAAGAGATCTTTCAAATGGTGGTCTTATTTTTCAGTTTCGTCCAGCCGTTTAGGCGTAAAACGGTTTTTAGATTTTTCCATGAAAAAAAAAGCCCATGAAAACCCAAACAAAATGGTGGGGTAAAATTTACCCATTTACCCATCCAGGGTAAAGTTTACCCAAGATGAAAATTTTCGGCCAATTGGGCGGCCCCTACGATTTTCTTCAAAATCGGCATGGTGATACTACAGGCCGAGATGACCAATCTGGCTGAAGAAACCCCTATGGGCATTGAAATCTACGGGGTAAAAACGCCCTTGGAAAGTTTTACCCACGCATTTCTGGCAAGACTATCGCACGCATCCCCCCAATATGGGTATCATATGAAAGCCCATGAAAACCCAAACAAAATGGTGGGGTAAAATTTACCCATTACCCCATCCAGGGTAAAGTTTACCCAAGATGAAAATTTTCGGTCAATTGGGCGGCCCATCTGGGCCTGTAGTATCACCATGCCGATTTTGAAGAAAATCGTAGGGGCCGCCCCATTGACCGAAAATTTTCATCTTGGGTAAACTTTACCCTGGATGGGGTAATTGGTAAATTTTACCCCACCATTTTGTTTGGGTTTTCATGGGCTTTCATATGATACCCATATTGGGGGATGCGTGCGATAGTCTTGCCAGAAATGCGTGGGTAAAACTTTCCAAGGGCGTTTTTACCCCATAGATTTCAATGCCCATAGGGGTTTCTTCAGCCAGATTGATCATCTCGGCCTGTAGTATCACCATGCCGATTTTGAAGAAAATCGTAGGGGCCGCCCCATTGGCCGAAAATTTTCATCTTGGGTAAACTTTACCCTGGATGCTGTAATGGGTAAATTTTACCCCACCATTTTGTTTGGGTTTTCATGGGCTTTCATATGATACCCATATTGGGGGGATGCGTGCGATAGTCTTGCCAGAAATGCGTGGGTAAAACTTTCCAAGGGCGTTTTTACCCCATAGATTTCAATGCCCATAGGGGTTTCTTCAGCCAGATTGGTCATCTGGGCCTGTAGTATCACCATGCCGATTTTGAAGAAAATCGTAGGGGCCGCCCCATTGACCGAAAATTTTCATCTTGGGTAAACTTTATCCTGGATGGGGTAATGGGTAAATTTTACCCCACCATTTTGTTTGGGTTTTCATGGGCTTTCATATGATACCCATATTGGGGGGATGCGTGCGATAGTCTTGCCAGAAATGCGTGGGTAAAACTTTCCAAGGGCGTTTTTACCCCATAGATTTCAATGCCCATAGGGGTTTCTTCAGCCAGATTGATCATCTCGGCCTTTAGTATCACCATGCCGATTTTGAAGAAAATCGTAGGGGCCGCCCCATTGACCGAAAATTTTCATCTTGGGTAAACTTTACCCTGGATGGGGTAATGGGTAAATTTTACCCCACCATTTTGTTTGGGTTTTCATGGGCTTTCATATGATACCCATATTGGGGGGATGCGTGCGATAGTCTTGCCAGAAATGCGTGGGTAAAACTTTCCAAGGGCGTTTTTACCCCATAGATTTCAATGCCCATAGGGGTTTCTTCAGCCAGATTGATCATCTCGGCCTGTAGTATCACCATGCCGATTTTGAAGAAAATCGTAGGGGCCGCCTTATTGGCCGAAAATTTTCATCTTGGGTAAACTTTACCCTGGATGGTGTAATGGGTAAATTTTACCCCACCATTTTGTTTGGGTTTTCATGGGCTTTCATATGATACCCATATTGGGGGGATGCGTGCGATAGTCTTGCCAGAAATGCGTGGGTAAAACTTTCCAAGGGCGTTTTTTCCCCATAGATTTCAATGCCCATAGGGGTTTCTTCAGCCAGATTGGTCATCTGGGCCTGTAGTATCACCATGCCGATTTTGAAGAAAATCGTAGGGGCCGCCCCATTGACCGAAAATTTTCATCTTGGGTAAACTTTATCCTGGATGCTGTAATGGGTAAATTTTAACCCACCATTTTGTTTGGGTTTTCATGGGCTTTCATATGATACCCATATTGGGGGGATGCGTGCGATAGTCTTGCCAGAAATGCGTGGGTAAAACTTTCCAAGGGCGTTTTTACCCCATAGATTTCAATGCCCATAGGGGTTTCTTCAGCCAGATTGGTCATCTGGGCCTGTAGTATCACCATGCCGATTTTGAAGAAAATCGTAGGGGCCGCCCCATTGACCGAAAATTTTCATCTGGGGTAAACTTTACCCTGGATGGGGTAATGGGTAAATTTTACCCCACCATTTTGTTTGGGTTTTCATGGGCTTTCATATGATACCCATATTGGGGGGATGCGTGCGATAGTCTTGCCAGAAATGCGTGGGTAAAACTTTCCAAGGGCGTTTTTACCCCATAGATTTCAATGCCCATAGGGGTTTCTTCAGCCAGATTGGTCATCTGGGCCTGTAGTATCACCATGCCGATTTTGAAGAAAATCGTATGGGCCGCCCCATTGACCGAAAATTTTCATCCTGGTTAAATCATGCTTTTGGTTAAATTGATCCGGTATTTAACCATATCATTAGGTCTGGGGTGAAGAGATCTTTCAAATGGTGGTCTTATTTTTCAGTTTCGTCCAGCCGTTTAGGCGTAAAACGGTTTTTAGATTTTTCCCTAGATTTCTAGATTTTTCCCTAGATTTGGCAGCCCCAATCTGGGCTGGGCCGAATGTGGGCTGAATGTGGGCTAACTTCCGTTACATGCGAGAAGGTGGGCCTTGCATGTGCGAAATTGCGACAGGCACCTCCAACTAACTTGTGCAATGCACCCTACTAACCGGTCCCTAGCGATGTGCCAGATTTGAGCGCAATCGGCCTAGCCGTTCTCGAGATCTGGAAGCGGCACCCTGCACGTGCGCACGTGCAACATGTGTCCCAGCTGACTTGTGCACGGCACCCTACTAACTGGTCCCTAACCGTGTACCAAATTTCAGCGCAATCGGTTCAGCCGTTCTCGAGATCTGGAATCGACCCCTGCACGTGTGCACGTGCAGCGGCACCCCAACTGTGGCACATGGATATGCATTGCCTAGTGGGTGCCTACCTACATGCCAACTTTCAGCGCAATCGGCCCAGTAGTTACCGAGATATTGCAATTGTTACAAAACTGACACCTCTTCGTTTTGCACGTGGCACGTGCATAAGGGGTCACCCACATGCATCGGGAAAAGTCCAATACTTGGTAGAAGGAATGAAGCTACCCTACAAAAATTACCGCATGTAAATCGGTGTCAAGTGGTTGCTGAGATATGTATAAGCCTCGCAAAAGCGTCCCCACGGCCGGCCGCTCATACTAAGAAATTTCCGTTAATCTACGAAAGACTCCGCTCGCTTTGCTCGCTCCGTAATTAAGAAAAACATAAAAACGCCATTCGGTGAACTGCTCCACATGCGCACTACTGACCATCCACGAGTCACCTCACATCACATGTTGGTACAATGACTCCCTTGGGACACCGGCTTATTTTCGCTTCGCCATTATTCATATGCATTTTCCGCTGCACCTTTTTGAACAAAAACACTTAACCCGCGCCCCGTTGGGCTCTGCCGAGCAACGCGCCCTGTTGGGAGGGGGCAATTTGCCCCCCCTAAGATCTCGAGAACCACGCAACCTAGCGACAAGCGGCAAACGGTGTTGGATAGCCCTATCAGGGAACTACCTTGTGACCCAATTTTATTGACCTAGGTCAAACCGATGACGTCACAGGTCAGGTCAAAGGTCGAATTTTCCCCGTTGACAGGAATTTCAAGAAATGCGTTGTAAAATCGAGTAAAATGCATTTCATTGAAAATCATCGATGGGGGAAATGTTCTTCAAACACATATTTTGCTATTTGAGGTCACTGATACCAGGTCAGGTCACAGAGGTCAGGTCACTGGGGGGTCACAATATGAAAGTGTCGTGTAATACATGATTTATGGTCCATTTTACATGACAAATGCGATTATGTGGGTCAGCCAGCCTTTGGGGCCAGCTTAGGTCACGTTTTGGTCAAGGTTAGGTCAAATATTTGCCGGTCCCGTAGCTCAGTTGGTTAGAGCGTTGGACTCCGCGTGGTGAGAGCACGCGTTCCCGGTTATAACAGTCCGGGTTCGAAGCGCGACGGGCGCTCGACATTTATGGGCCTCCTGACAGGTATGGTTGCGGTTGGTGGCAGGCCGTAGCCAGGCGAAGTCAGCGAGGGGATCGGCCGTGCGCGGCTTTGTGCGCACGTTAAACTTTGGACTCTAAATTCTGCCATAGAATCGGAATTGCGCGATCGGAGGGTAGAGGGCAGGGTCATCGCAACAAGCTTCGCTTAGTGGTGGCTCTGTCCTTGTGAATCCTTCCCATCAAAAGGTTCGGACTAAATTTATAAAAAAAAAAAAATTTGGTCAAATTTCAAAGTTGATATTTTTGCATAAAATGGGTATCGATTCAATGCAGCTCGTCACGGGGAGTTCAATGGTGGTTTTTGTTTTGCCCTACGTGGTCTAGAATCGCTAAAAATTGAGTTCAAAAATTTGACGTCATCATTTTTGAACAGTTTTTTCGCTATAACTTGGCCCAAAAAACGAGATATCGATCTGAAATTTGGTATGTATATAGAAGGGCACAGGGACTATCACATGTATTCCGGTTTTTTCGAAAATCGGAAATTTTTTTGGATTTTTTTAGTTTTTCTTTTAAAAAAATCAATTTTTTGAATTTTTGGGGGTCAAAAACCCAAAATTTTGAAAATCCGAGATAGCAGTTTTGTAGCGCCGCTTTTTGTCTACTAGACCATATAAAGAACTTTGAAATTGCTTGGTAACTGTAGATTTGGTGAGCGTTTCAAGATTGCATGTTTTTTGCTCATTTTTGTTAGAACATGACTTCAGTTTGACCTCAATAACTCCTGACCTAAGGTGACCTAAGACTTGAAATTTGGTGTGAATGTGTCAAATTGATGCCCGGGCAGGTACTGAAAATTTGGCGGCGCGCACGTTTCTTGCTATTCAGGAAAATTTACATGGGGTCCAAATTGCCCCCCCCCCCCAACGGGGCGAGGGTTTAAAAGGGCCCTGCCCACTCCCGCCAGATAATAAACGAGCGGTCTCGCGGAGCGACCTGCACTCGTTAGGGACACTGTCGACGGTAAGGAAGCTTCCCCGACAGGCAGTCAGCATGTTGGGGCTGTAGCTTCCAGTATGCCGGCCGTATTCGATGCCGATGACATAAGCGTCCTCACGTTTCTGAAACACATTTGAATAACAACTTCGACGTTATGCAAAGCACCGGTTGCAGCATACCTATATTTAGTTAGTGTGATGGAACAATGAACTGACATGCAATGCATATGCAATGCATAAGTACTAATATTTTTTAAAATGTTGCACCCAAAGGAAAATGGTGACTATAGTTCGTTTTTTTAAGTTTGCCCCTCACTGTAAACGTCTTTTTGAACACAGCACGAGGATTGCTAGCTGGATTAAGCCTGAAACAGACTCTTTCCCGCAGTCAGGAAATCGCATGCGAGAGCCTATTCAAATACATGGAAGCACGCTCGCATCAATCGCACGCACTTCCCGCAAGTGATTGATGCGAGAAGAATTGCATTGTATTTGAATAGGCTCTCGCATGCGATTTCCTGAACGCGGAAAGAGTCTGTTTCATCCTTTACTGATAAAACTGGCTGGCGCACATTGATTTGACCAGATTCCACAGACGATCAATTTCATCAACTTTATTTACTATTTCACAGACTCAAAGCTCAATACCTACAGCCCCGCAGGGATAGACGACTTCTCAGGAATTATGTCTGAACTAATTAGTAAATTGCATGGCGTTTAACATAACGTTATATCGTCGGTGTTCAAAACTTATTTTGAAAATATTATTCATATCTACAATACAATGTGCGCTAACCAGTTTTCTCAGTAATTCAGCTAGCAATTCTCGTGCTGTATTCAAAGAGACGTTTACAGTGAGGGGCAAACTTAAAAAAAAAAACGAACTATAACTTTTTGCATGTGCCATTGGTGTATTAACTAAGCATTACTAAGCAACTTGATGATTATCTTGAAAACGACTGCAGATAGACGCTTAAAAATTGCACCGTTGAGTGCGTCATTAAAGAATACGTAAGTCTTTATGTAACGATGAGCTCTTCTCTTCGATAATTTTTCCGATGGCTTCACGACAGCGGCTCCAGCGACGAGCACCGACAATTTCATACAGCAAATAAAACCCGATACGGTTCACTCACAGGTCAGGTGATTCCAAAATCAGATGCAGCATGAGAAGTAGAACACAGAATACACAAAGTTACCAATCGCACGACAGTTTTTCCCACTCAAAATGCTAAAATACCGCGGAGCGGCCGGGTTCGCCGGTGTAGCGCTCAACCCGGCACGCAAGATGGTAGGATGCCTACTGGTTGACCTGACCTGACCTGACCTGGTCTGTATGCGTGAAGACAACTTTGATAAAAACTGACATGAAATTCATGATTAGCGCCCCGAATCAGCGAAAGGGGGGGGGGCCATGGTGTTCGAGGGGGCGACTTTTTCCCTGGAGAGGGGCGCCATTGTCAGCTAGTGACAGGGGCGTGACGGCGCCGGCGTCAGTCAGTGGCGGCGGATTCGATTTTGGCGTGGGGGGGGGGGCAAGATCCCAGACCGAGATGATATCATAGGTGGATCAGAAAGGCGATTTCGAGATTGCTGAGTGCTGGTACATACCCCCCCAAAAAACTCCAAAATCCGAAAACTCCTCGGATTTTTATTCCCTAATTACCTACTGCTGAGCAGTTGAAAGCAAAAAAAAATCTCTTCTAAAGGTTTTATTATAAGAAATATTATAAGAAAACATATTTTTGTCGAGTTAGGGGGTTAAGGGAGAGTAATAACTATCAATTTCCCCTCCCCGGATCCGCCAATGGACGATGTAACGATTTTGTATCGCTGTATTCAGAATAAGTTCCAACGGAAAAATTGTGCCATAGGCCGATGGCCTATCAGATGTTGAAGAGCGGAACTAAGCTTAACCTTCCAGGCGGTGGGGGGGGGGCATTTTTTTGCCCCCTTCCCTTTAGTTTTTTCGATATATCTCGAGAACCGCTGCGCCGATCGTCACCAAACTTTCAGTACCCTCCCGGGAGCAGCTAGCGCACATGGTGACCAAAAATTTTTCCAAAGGCTATGATAGGTTGGCCGCTAATGACGTCAGAGTGACGTCATTTTTGCCATTTTCGACCCAAAAAAAGGTTTCGCGGGAAGAGCTGTCAGGCCTACAGCTTTACAGATACAGAAAAATGTTTCAGACATAAAAGGTGTGGAATTAAAAGGGCTACAAAACTGTTATTTCGGTTTTTCGACTTTTTTGGATTTTGACCCCCAAAAACCAAAAAATTGATTTTTTGAATTTAATAGCCGAAAATCCAAAAAGTTTTTTGAATTTCGAAAAAACCGGAATATATGTGATAGCCCCTACCGCCTTCTATCTACATACCAAATTTGAGATCGATACCTCTTTTTTTGGCCAAGTTACAGCGAAAAAACTGTTCAAAATTGATGACGTCAAATTTTCAAACTCAATTTTTAGCAATTCTAGACCTCGTAGCGCAAAACAAGAACACCATTAGACTCCCCGTGACGAGCTGCATCGAATCGATACCCATTTTATGCAAAAATATCAACTTTGAAATTTGACCTTTTTTTACCTGACCTTGACCTGACCTCCACCAGAAAGTGACCTAAACCGTACCTGATGGTCTTATAACCAACACCATTGAGTTGGAAATGAAAAACTGGCCATAAAACATGCATCGCATAACCTTAGTAAAGTTGGGCTCATGTGGTGACCCTTGGTGACCTTTGGTGACCTGACCTGTGACCTGACCTGGTATGACCAGTGACCTCTAATAGCAACATATGTACTAGACAACTGACGCCTTATCGCTGATTTTCGACAAAATACGTTTTACTCGGTGTTATAGCGCTTTCCCTAGAAGCCCCGTGAACGGTGAAACATTTTATCTTTGACCTGACCTGTGACGTCATCGGTGACTCCGAGGTCAATGAAATTTGGTTTCCTTCGACCAATTTGACAGGGCTATCGAACGCCGTTTGAATTTTCCGGATCCGTCCGTCCAGTAGTTTCGGAGATACGGGGGGGGCAACAAAGTGCCCCCCCCCCACCGCGCGGAAGGTGGCTAGTAGGCCCACCGCCTGCCGGGTTAAGGAAAAAGGTGAGCGCTATTTTTCAATGAGGTAATTCGATACCGTAAGGTGGGGCTATTTGAGACAGTGGGGCTATTTGAGACAGTATTTAAAATTGTTATAAAATAAAAACTGTTTGAAATTTATGCATCATTTTTTCTCAGGCGATTTACTCTTCGATTCCACACCTTCCTGAGCAAAAATATCACATAAAAATCAAACGCTCTTCATTTTATAGCGATTTTAAATACTGTCTCAAATAGCCCCACTGTCTCAAATAGCCCCACTTTACGGTACCATTTTCTCTGTTCATGTCACATTCGATTTCCGTTCAACGTTCACTTAAGAAGTATTTCTGAGGCAGATATCAACTGAAGCTATAGCTGGGGCGTTCCACGACAGATCGACCCAAAAAAATCGCGAAATAACACCCTACCTCTCATATTTTGATGAAATTTCGTCCATGGGGTTATCTTGCCCGGCGAGTCGTGTTGTGACATTTTCAATCTCATTCGTCGAATACTTTGGGAGATATTGCCCCAGGCAACTTAATGGCTACCATAAAAACTCTAAGTTTCATCCGCAGATATTTAGCTAAATACCCATTAAATTCATATAATACTGCATATCATCACAATGAGAATTAACCAAAGAATTTCGTGATATCAATTATCTTCAAAAAATTTGATTTTTGATTTTTTAACATAAAATTGATCTATAAAAATCAAATTTTGAGAACGTGGCCATCTTTTTTTACAATTTATTTTTGCAGCATAAGTCTTGTCAACGCATTGACTTTCAATGATGAAAATATTAAAAACTAAAGGTCGCTATACAACATTGAATTTCGTCGTACAGTGGAAAAAATAACAATAACTGTCAACCGGTCTGAACGGAGTACGGTCAAATTTGATCAAGAGCTCATTGCAACGCTGTTTATTTTTTTAAAGATGCTTAAGACACATACGAAAGCTAAGTTAGGACCCAAAAATCCAAAAACGTCATAATGGCGTATTGTTTTCAAGAGAGCGAGGTTTAACCCCCTGTGGCCGAGGGAGCGAATGCTGTCCACCTTTGACGGTTTTCTCATCACTGCTGGGGACGCATTGGCGATAGAGTGCTGAAGCCGGAAAGTTATTACAATTTATCTAGTTGATTTATCTTGTGACATCAAATGAACTTTCATAGAAGCTCACTTTACTGAACTATGACGTCATGTAAGTGAGCCTATCTAATGCTTAAAAATGTCACTATTGTGAAACGCCAAACAATAGTTTACGGGGAGAACGTACTTCACGCATTCTTTGCAAGGTCCGATGCTATAGTTTTGCTGGCGGACCTTGCGTGACGCCATAATGACGCAACGTCATTTATGACGTCACTAACGCTGATTGAGTTGAGTTTTTCGTTAATAGATTCCGAATAAAATGACGACATTGAGGGGAGGAACATCAATGTACTCAGAATGAGCTGTCGAATCGACAGATACTTTTGCTGTAGGTAGGTATTATCTCAATCGACTAGTTTCGTGACCCGAAATACTTTGCCAGATACCAAAGTGACGGTGCTGCGACCATTTAGGGGATTTATTGCCAGAAAATTAGATCCCTGCCTCAGGGCATTTGACCTGACCTCAGAGGTCACCGGTTGGCCGCAATGATATAACTTTATTTGGAAGAGGTCAGCTTAAGATGTTTTCCTAAGGTCGAGGCCACATCAAAACCACTGAGGTCAAGAAGCTGGTCAAATGAGGCCATTTCAGCCGTTTTCGCGACGGTTATCAGACGAATCTAGCCAAATCTTTTTCTGCAGCTATTCTCATAACGTAATTTTGTTCTAATGTTTGAGTAAAAAGTAACGACTGATAATTATATAAATAAGGTCAATAAGCAACCAGCGCAACCTAAGCTAAAAACAATTAAGAATCAACTATGAACCAAATTTGACCAAATCCCATCAAATATCAGTAAATGTGTGTCAGATAACCGTCGTGAAAACGGCTATTGTAAGCATATGATTCGGTTCAGCAGGGTTCCCTGAGTTGAGCACTGGTGGCTTACTCGACTCGTTAGATTAGTTTCAGTCATTGACAAGAAGAAAACCGATGACCTCACACGACCATGCAAAGTAACGGCATACGAGTATGCGACGTATTGCAAGGTCCTCAATGCAAAACCTAAGAATCGCTCATTGCAAAAGTGTATGAAATCACGATTACAGGCGTTTGAGATGGGCTTGGATCATTTTCGGCATCCAAATAACAGTTTCAATGTTTCAATATTTGCCAATGACTTTTATTAGTGAAGTCACGTGACCAGCTTGACCTCGGGTGACAATTTAGGAAAGTTGGAGGAATTGATGTTGTGAAATCTCAAGAGCCGTTACTATATGCCGTTACTTATTTTATCCCCTGCAAAAGGTTCCCTTACACTGAGAGCAATGCAAAGCTGCAACTTTTTGCATCATTGCGAGGTTTATTTGTGACGTCATAGGTCAGTAAGCTGACCTGAGCCTGTTCTGGTTGTATCAACAGATTCGGATTAAATCAGTGTTGAAGTATGTCAACTTTCAGCTCTCCAGCCTTACAGTGTTGCAAAA